>NC_091454.1:204280582-204580582 GCF_027789765.1 Dendropsophus ebraccatus
TATACTCTTACTAAAGACGACCAATTATACCAATGGAAATATTACCAATAACAACACTATATAGAGGACAAATGATGATAAATTCTTGTGGTCACATCTCATCTCCACAGAATCTGCCGGCACCATCCTCACCTCTATACAAAATCCCCATTTGCATTGCTCCACGCTATAAAGTTGCCCACTTAGAACCCCTCCATGCCTTTGCATAGTAAAAAGGCCACCATCAGTGCCCTCATATAGTAGTCAGGTCCACCTTCTATATAGTAATTTGGCCTCTCACTGCAGGCAGACCCCCACAGTAGTATTCTCCACACATCTCTGGTACTGTAGGTAGCCAACCCCTATAGGTAACTCCCCAGTATGTAGTATTCTCCATGTAGGTAATCCAACCTGTTAGTTGAGAACTCCTTCAGACAATTCCCCTGGTAGTTATCACCTCCCTCCCCAGCAGGCATACCCCCTAGTAGATAGCCCCCATAGTATGTAATAGGACCCCACGGTAGGTAGTCCCCCTGTTAGTTATCCCCCCTTCTAGTAGATGTCATCCCACATGTTATGCTAGTTATTGCAAGGGGTTAAGGCCTCTGATGTCTTTATCTCTTCAGGCCTCTGAATCCAATCCACTTAAATCTTCCATACCTGTGAGAAGGCCAAACAGTGAAAAAGTGAAGAGAAGATTTTTCCTCTTGGGGCCCCTGAACCTCATCCAGTCCTAGTCACCCTGCTGCCAGGCCTGTATTTAAAGGAACAGCACAATGCAGATATCTAGGAACACATTATTATTATTATTTTTTTTTTCAAAACATGCAAATCCAAGAGTTTAATACAACATTTGGCCAGAACTATCTCCTCTTTCTAGCAGGTAATCCCGGTACAAAGCACAAACAGTTCAGTTTCTATGTTTTATCAATATAAAATTGTTACACACAAATCCCGATGCAAATGTGGTGAGATTATTCCTGTGTATATTTTCCTGTATCTAGGATGCTGCAGTGTATCTGACTGTGTACACAAGCAGAAATATCCCGGCCAGGGCGACTATTTGCATATATTCAAATAGTATCACCTATAGAGACAATGCCGCCTTTATTGGGTCTAAAATGTTGGCTTAGTATAATAAATGTCCATAGTTTAGATTATAAACATGTAATATATATAATACAATAGTCTAAAGGGAGTCTCCGGCAGAAGCCGGGTGCCGATCTGGAGATCGGCGGGGGGTAGGGAGGTCGGACCTAGGGAGTCCTGGATAACATGGATATGGCCTATGTCCAATGGCTGTATCCATGTTTTCTATGACTCCCTAGGGCAGCATCCAACTTCTCCAGCTCCGGTAAATCCTGCACACTCAGGTTCGGATGAAGCTGAGTGTTCTAGATGTTCGCTCTTCTCTATTGCTATTATAATTTGGCTGGGTTGGCTTCCTATGATTATAAAGCCTGGGCTAAATTTTGACCCTTCTGCATATAGAATATTATGTGTAAATTTAGAGAACTTTACTTTGCTGAAGCTTAAGAGACCAACAACAGTTCTATGGTTGTTCCAGTGGCGTAGCTACCATAGAGCCAGGGTATGCAGTTGCTATGGGGCCCATGCAGGAGGGGGGCCCGGGGGAGAAGGTAAGAGCGTGTGTCCTTCTGCTTCCCTTATGTACTGCAGTATGTAAGTGACCCAATGTTTACTTTCATGCTGCAACACAAAAAAAAGGTTAACAAGCAGAAGACAGAGATCTCTGCTTCACTGCTCTGATAACCCCTGACCTCTGTTCTCTGGTGCTGCAATCAAGGAAGAAAATGTACAGAGCTCCATGCAGAGGTCGGGGTTTATCAGTACACCAGCAGTAAAGCAGATATCTCCTTGTCTTCTGAACTTTGGGTCACTTACACACTGCAGTACATAAGGGGTTAAGCAGAAGGTAGTCTGCTCCTGCACCTATGTATTTAACCATAAGGGCTTCTTATGGGCCCTTATAGGTTCTGCCTCTGGCATATACTTTATGTGTGTGTGTGTGTGTGTGTGTGTGTGTGTGTGTATATATATATATATATATATACACACATATACGCAGTGCTTTTGTTAAGGGGGGGCCCTTAACATTTTTTGCTATGGGGCCCCCTGTAAAAACAAGTTACGCCCCTGGGTTGTTCTACTTGGATGAATTGGCGCCTTGGTAAACTTGCATTGCCGACCACTCCTGTGACCACTTCTTCCAATGTTGGAGAAAACATCTTCAGTGTGGTTCAATGTTTTGCATCATCTTCTAGCTGGTTTGTGTTTCCAAGCACCATACTTCTCATAGAGGTTGTGCAGAACTGTCCCATCTAGGTACATGGGACCACCGATCAGGTGCACTGCCATTACTTATAGTACAGAATATACCTCTCACTTTAAAGGGGCACTCCAGCAAAATAGTTTTTCTTTCAAACCAACTGGTATCAGAAAGTTATACAGATTTGTAAAAACTCTCGTCTTCCAGTACTTATCAGCTGCTACATGTCCTGCAGGAAGTATTCTTTCCAGTCTGACACAGTGTTCTCTGCTGCCACCTCTGTCCATGTCAGGAACTGTCCAGAGCAGTAGCAAATCCCAAAATCTCTCCTGCTCTCCAAACTTGAAAGAATACCATTTCCTGCAGGACATACAGCAGCTGATAAGTACTGGAGCACTGGAGATTTTTTTATAGAAGCAAACTGAAAATCTCTGCCACTTTCTGGCACCAGTTGATTTGAGCTCGTTGAGTACCCCTTTAAACATGGCAACAGTTTTGATCGGTTAGTGTCTCTGATCACTAGAACGAGCGAGGAGAGAAGTGCACGGCTGAGCGCTTCTCTTTGTGTATGTGACTAAGGCAAACGGACAAAATCTGGCCTGTCTTAGTGATCAGTCGGGTCTGAACATGTCAAAAGTTTTTTTTTTTATAAGTGACAGTGCCCACTCCCCACCCCCAGAATTGATAGTGCTGTGAACCCCCATAGAGTACACGGATTGTCAGCATTGTCCACAGTGTGATACATTTATTAGTCGGATACAGGGAGTAGCCACACTGCTGGCTTTTCTCTATACTTTCAGTCATTTATAGACATAAAAATATGAATAAAAAAATCTCAATCATTTTTGTATTTTATAAGTCAGTCTAGTGACATCATACACATATATAGCGCTATACATACATATACTATACACACATATCACCAGACCATGAGCTACAAGCAGCAAGTAACAGCCTAAAGGCTTAGGTCACAAGAGGGCGACACTGCGGAAATCCTGGTACACTGTAACGAACACACAGCTTACTGGGCTCTATGGTATACACATTGAAGAAGAGGATCACAGGTTTGTAGAAATAACGTGCGCAATTTCTAGTGTTCAGATGTAGCAGAGCTGAGTGTGTTATTTTGCACTAGCAATGCAACCCCAAAGAGCACAATGACAAATTCAACTCTGCTACATCGGACACTGTGTATTCCTTCTATGATGGTGTTGTGGATTGTAACCTCATCCCCGCTGTGGTTCCACAAAACCTGTCGGTCACAAGGAGGAGTTCTCGGCGAGCTTCACAGCTTGACAACATTCCCATACTCGATCACAGGGGTCTCATGATCAGCAGAGCCGTAAATAAGAGGACGGGGGGCAATGCAGGGCAACTGGCAGAATTCTTCAGGCCGGAACTGTTGCCCTTGGGCGGGCCATTACAGTCATCTGTGAAACAGCATTCGACTGTAGCGCCATTTCCACTCTGCTGAGCGTGGTCACAGAATGACTTGTAGGAGCAGGACTTGATGATGCTGTCTGGAAAGAAAGGACAGGTCAGAATCATGGTATAGATTGGTCTATGTCATACCCAAAACCCAAGTGACAAGAGGATGTGGCTCGATCATATTGGTCCGATGGGTTATGATGGTTCTGTCCACTTTATCAAAATCTGTAGGGTTTCTTCCCTAAATTTGTAAGGTGTGTTGGGGTAATGTGGTTTACTGTGCCTTTAAGAATCTGCGATGCTGCGTGCAGGTTGTGCTGTTTTCTTTGCAGGAGTAGAGAAAGGGTATAACCAAAGGATAGAGAAGGGGTACAACCAAAGGGTAGGGAAAGGGTAGAACCAAAGGGTAGAGAAAGGGTATAACCAAAGGGTAGAGAAAAGGTATAACCAAAGGGTAGAGAAAAGGTATAACCAAAGGGTAAAGAAAAGGTATAACCAAAGGGTAGAGAAAGGGTACAACCAAAGGGTAGGAAAAGGGTACAACCAAAGGGT
The DNA here is from genome assembly GCF_027789765.1 of Dendropsophus ebraccatus. Taxonomy (NCBI): domain Eukaryota; kingdom Metazoa; phylum Chordata; class Amphibia; order Anura; family Hylidae; genus Dendropsophus; species Dendropsophus ebraccatus. The sequence goes on from NC_091454.1 coordinate 204,284,832, forward strand.
AGAGAAAGGGTATAACCAAAGGGTAGAGAAAACGTATAAACAAAGGACAGAGAAAGGATATAACCAAAGGATAGAGAAAGAGTACAACCAAAGGGTAGAGAAAGGGTATAACCAAAGGGTAGAGAAAAGGTATAACCAAAGGGTAGAGAAAAGGTATAACCAAAGGGTAAAGAAAAGGTATAACCAAAGGGTAGAGAAAGGGTACAACCAAAGGGTAGAGAAAAGGTATAACCAAAGGGTAGAGAAAGGGTATAATCAAAGGGTAGAGAAAAGGTATAAACAAAGGACAGAGAAAGGATATAACCAAAGGACAGAGAAAGAGTACAACCAAAGGGTAGAGAAAGGGTACAACCAAAGGGTAGAGAAAAGGTATAACCAAAGGGTAGAGAAAGGGTATAATCAAAGGGTAGAGAAAAGGTATAAACAAAGGGTAAAGAAAAGGTATAACCAAAGGGTAGAGAAAGGGTACAACCAAAGGGTAGAGAAAAGGTATAACCAAAGGGTAGAGAAAGGGTATAACCAAAGGGTAAAGAAAAGGTATAACCAAAGGGTAGAGAAAGGGTACAACCAAAGGGTAGAGAAAGGGTATAACCAAAGGGTAGAGAAAAGGTATAACCAAAGGGTAGAGAAAAGGTATAACCAAAGGGTAAAGAAAAGGTATAACCAAAGGGTAGAGAAAGGGTACAACCAAAGGGTAGAGAAAAGGTATAACCAAAGGGTAGAGAAAGGGTATAATCAAAGGGTAGAGAAAAGGTATAAACAAAGGACAGAGAAAGGATATAACCAAAGGACAGAGAAAGAGTACAACCAAAGGGTAGAGAAAGGGTACAACCAAAGGGTAGAGAAAAGGTATAACCAAAGGGTAGAGAAAGGGTATAATCAAAGGGTAGAGAAAAGGTATAAACAAAGGACAGAGAAAGGATATAACCAAAGGACAGAGAAAGAGTACAACCAAAGGGTAGAGAAAGGGTATAACCAAAGGGTAAAAAAAAAGGGTATAACCAAAGGATAGAGAAAAGGTATAACCAAAGGGTAGAGAGAGGGTATAACCAGAGGGTACAGAAAGGGTATAACCGTCCGTTTTATAGATGTATGTACAATGTATGATACATGTGTCCTTCACTATATTTTCAGTTACATAGTAAATTAGGTTGAAAAAAGACAACATTCCATCAACCTATAACCCTACTGTTTTGATCCAGAGGAAGGCAAACCCCCAATGAGGCAGATGCCAATTGCCCCATCACAGGGAGAAAATTCCTTCCCAACTCCAATGGTAATCAGAATAATCCCTGGATCAGCGTCCTATCACACGTAATCTAATGCCCCAAAGCGTCCAGGCCTCCCTTGAACTTATTTAAAGGGGTTGTCCACTTTATAGTAAAATAGTTCAGCATTCAGTATTAGTAAGTGTACGCACTGCATATACTGACAGCAGCTCCCTGTGTACCTCATAGAGCTAAAATCAGACTCCCCTCCTCCAGGCTGGACTGTCCTACTCTGTGGTGTTTCTGTTCATAAGATGGCTGACACGGAGGAGCATGTGACCATGCTCCACCCCCAGTGTATCCATTGGCTTATACAGGCTTAGTGGTGGACACTGGGGGTGGGGCATGGTCACATGCTCCTCCATGTCAGCCATCTTGTGGACAGACTCACCACAGAGCAGGACAGCACAGCCTGATTTTAGCCATATGGGGTACACAGAGAGCTGTTGTCAGTATATACAGTTAGTACAGTTACTAATACTGTACACTGAGCAATTTTACTATAAAGTAGCCCTATAGGAGACTATAGGTAAGAGGCACCATGGTTGCGCCACTGTATGTGGGGGGAGAGTCATTGACCCTATCATTGTGGTTGTTCAGCTTGTGGATTGTTGCTAAGATGTCAGACAGATGCAATTGACTGTAAGGACCCCTTTAAAGGACAAGTGCCATGAAAAGCTTTTTCCCAGTAATTGAAGCACATTACAAAGTTATATAACTGTGTAATATGCTTCAATCACCTATCTGCCTCCCTTCCCTGTCTTTTCCCCCCTCCATCCCCCCACCAGGAAGTGTCCTAACTCACACAGACCTGATTACTGTCGTCACCGTCACCAAGCTCTTCTCTCAGCTCCTTCTCCTGTTACACCAGCCTCCCCCCTCCCCTGCCTTGTCAGGTGACAGGCTTGCTCAGCTCCCATTGGCTGAACAACTGCAAGCCATCACTTGTCACATGTCACTTGCTTATCTTCCCTCTGACTGACTCCGGCACATAGGCAGCTCCCCCCTCTCCTCATACCCTCTCTCCTGCTGCCGTGGACTCAGTGAAGGAGTCATGTCACTAGAGAAGATAAGCTGAGCAAGCAGAGTCACCTGACAAGGAGGGGAGGGGGAGGCTGGTGTAACAGGAGCTAGAGCAGCCCTCCTGCTGATGACTCATCCTCACAAGAAGGAGCTGCCTGGTGACGGTGATGACAGTAATCAGGTCTGTGTGAGTTAGGACACTTCCTGGTGGGGGATGGAGGGGGGAAAAGACAGGGAAGGGAGGAAGATAGGTGATTGAAGCATATTACAGTTATATAACTTTGTAATGTGCTTCAATTACTGGGAAAAAGTTTTTCATGGCACTTGTCCTTTTTTTAATATAACTTTATTAAAGGAAAGGTAGTTTTATATATTTTTGCATATACACTACTTAGCAGCCAGGGGTGACAGGGGCTCTCTGCTGCCACTAAGGGCTGCAGCTCTAGTGATAGTGAGCCTCCCCTGATGTCTATTCTAATGCATGTTAGCATTACAATGGAGAGTACACCTGGGGAAGTTGTCTGTATCTGGAGCGCTGCAGTCACGGCACAGTGTAGTGCTATAGGTGCCATGACTGCAGCGCCACTGACTCAGACAGCTTCCCCAAGTGTAACCTCTATCCTAATGCTAACATGTATTATATAGATACTAGGGGAGGCTCAGTATCTGCATGCAGCAGCACAAGTGATATGTAACTGCAAAGAGACCAGGGCCCTGCAGTTCCTGACACAGCCATTGGTGGCAGCAGAGAGGCCATGTCACCACTTACTGCTGCCAGTCGATGTAAACATTTTATAAAATAAGTATATAGTTACCTTTTCTTAAATGAAGTTATAAGGTTATACTGTTGTTGTGTATTGTTAAACACTAATAGTTGAAAATGTTAATAATAAAATCTGATTAAAAAAAAAGTTTCACTACAAAGTTATAAAACTTTATTAACAAAAGAAAAATTCATAATTTTAGTTAGAAAGCAGGAAAGGTTTTCTATGGGGATTTGCTACTGCTCTGGACAGTTTCTGACATGGACAGAGGTGGCAGCAGAGAGCACTGTGTCAGACTGGAAAGAATACACCACTTCCTGCATGACATACAGCAGCTGATAAATACTAGAAAATTGGAGATTTTTTTTTTATAGAAGTAAATTACACATGTCCACCAATAGAAAGAGAATATTTTTCTGGCACTTTATGACACCAGTTGATTTAATTTTTTTTACTTGAGTACCCACTATGTTAACTGTTTAGAGATGTTTCTAGACTCGGACGTTCTTTTCGGCCAGGATGACAGATGTGAACACTTATTATTACACATTGTCTATTATCAGCAGAGCTTTCTGCATCTCATGATGGGTCTAAAAATACATGGCGTGGCCCCCAGCACCAGGAATGTATGGAATCTCCTAGATAAAGACACTTTGTACATCATGTGTCAATTACAGAATGTAGAAGAATCGCAATATTTCATGGAAAGAGGGATTGTGAATTCTGGGAACCCCCCCTGGAGCAGGGCTGGAGCAGTGGGTGGCAAACTGGGCATAGTCTAAGGAACTTCCAAGGTAGGGGCCCTCAGAGGTGACCTGAGAATAGAACATGTTATCCTTCTATGACCCGGACCGCCAGGGATTTAATCATTAAAGGGGTACTCCGGCAAAAATCTTTTTCTTTCAAATTAACTGGTTTCAGAAAGTTGTATAGATTTGTAATTTACTTTTATTTAAAAATCGTACTTATCAGCTGCTGTATGTCCTGCAGGAAGTGGTGTATTCTTTCCAGTCTGACACAGTGCTCTCTGCTGCCACCTCTGTCCATGTCAGGAACTGTTCAGAGCAGGAGAGGTTTTCTATGCGGATTTGCTGTTGCTCTGGACAGTTCCTGACATGGACAGAGGTGGCAGCAGAGAGCACTGTGTCAGACTGAAAAGAATACACCACTTCCTGCAGTACATACAGCAGCTTATAAGTATGGAAAGACTTGAGAATCTTAAATAGAAGCAAATTACAAATCTATATAACTTTGTGAAACCAGTTGATTTGGAAAAAAAATAAATCTTATTTTGCTGGAGTACCCCTTTAACCTCTTCACTATTTGGGAACCCCTCAGAGAGTTGGGACTTACTTGGTGTGGTGATGGTGGAGCAGACCTCTGCATACTGTGGACACACGTGGGAGCCCTGTCTGTAGCACTCCTCCTCGGTGGACGCCACGCAGCTGTGACATCTCAAGGTTTCACCTTTACAAAAGGAACACGAGAAAACAACTATTTTAACCATACAGCATTTTCTTGGGGTGGAGTCCTTTCACTGGTTGTAGAGTAAAAGGGTGTGGCAGCAGTGAAGAGCAACACAGCCGCTCTGCTGCCACCAATGGCTGTGTTGGGAACTGCAGGGTTGCTCATGCCTTGATCCTGGCACAGTTTGCTACTATTCACTACTTATAGAGGCTGCCGTCCAGATATTGCTGTCAATGCAGAGCCTTCCCCATGGTATTGTATATTCTAATGCTAACATACATTAGAAAATATAATACAATGGGATAGGCTCTTTATTGCTAACGCTGTGTGAGTAACTGTGTCGGATTCAGGCATGAGCAGCCCTGCAGTTCCTCCTTAAGGAGTTATGACTTACAGATTGCAGCGATGAAGAAGCAAAAAAAAAAGTTTGATGAAAATTAGATTAGACAAGAAGCGATGGAAATGGCCGCTATTCACACTTTTCAGGATTTTCCACCCATCTATGAAGGTTAACCCTAAGATTAACCCTGTCCCCTATGTACAGTGGTACCTTGGTTTAGAGTAACTGGGATTAAAAGCATTTTGCAAGAAGAGCTCACAGTTTTTCAAAATCGTAACTTGGTTTAAGAGCTCTCCGTACTGGGAGGGACTGTGCCCACATATAGCCTGCTAATTCCTTCATACTCCCTGCAGGCCTTGTGTTTCCCATCCTCTCCATTCCTGTTATACTCTACCTGCACTCACACTCAGCTGCTATACACACTGCTGCTATAATGTGCCTGCACTCACACTCATATATACACACTGCTGCTATACTGTGCCTGCACTTACACTCAGCTATACACACTGCTGCTATAATGTGCCTGCACTCACACTCAGCTATACACACTGCTACTATAATGTGCCTGCACTCGCACTCAGCTATACACACTGCTGTAGAAAAGTTTCTGTCACTGTTCTCCTGCACAGCTCTGTGATTCTCACTTCCTGATTGGTCCATGCTAAACACACTCCCCTCCCTATTGCTGCCATGTGACCACACAGACCTCTGAATTATGCTTGTAATCCAAGGCACCACTGTACATCCTACTAATGCAGATACTCCAAGATGGAATGTTTGTATATACATCAGTCTGTCTGGATACACATATAGCTGACCTGATAGGAATACAGGGATAACACGCACATATTTTACCAATTGTTTTCAGATGAAGAGATGTCCCCTTAGGTTTCTGGAGTGCTCAATGCCAATACCTTACACAGTCAGGCCGGGTTCACACTATGTAAGACACCGTGCGTTCTGTGACCCGGCCGTGTCAGTGACGTGTATAAACTTCCATTCTATTATGTGTATACACTATGGCCAGGATCCCATTGACTGCAGTGCAACGTAATTTTTGTATAAATCATGGCCGCTGTTGCAAATTGGCAACAACGGCCGCAATAAATACAAAACTTACGTCGTGTGAACATAGCCTAAGAATGTCTTGCTTCAGTATGCGGAATGGTAAAACGTCAGCAAGTCTCCATTATGTCTTGTTTATAGCTACCCCTATTGGTGACAAGGATAATGGCACTATATAATAGTCTATAGGGGATATGTGGTGTGGATTTAGAGGGTGTAGTAGAAAATATAGGATACAGTCACATGTGTGAGCATAGCCTTTCTGTTTTCAATCCACTCCTGGTTTTGGTTGCAAAATACTGAGCAAAAATACTGTGTGTGAACATAACCTAAAGGCCACGTTCGCACAATGTAGGACACCGCTAGTGTCAGTGAAGTTTATTACTGATTAATTTATTACGTGATTATTACGTGATTAATTACGTTTATTACGTGATTAATTTAATTTATATTGAATTGGGATGCATGCACATCCGTGTGCATCCGCATCCCAATTCACCATTGCACACAATGGAAAGTGCGGCCAGAGCCGCACTCTCCATTGTGTGACCTGTTAGGCTTGTGCAGCTGCTAGGGATCCTGGCCGGAGCGTATACTATATGTATACACTCCGGCCGTGATTCCATAGACTGCAGCACAATGTAAATTTTCTATTAATCTCGGCTGTTGTTGCGAATCAGCAACAACAGCTGTGATTGATAGAAAATTTGAACATGGCCTTACATTGTACTTTGGTCATTGTATCTGAATACACCGATCAGCCATAACATAAAATATTCTAGAAACATTATATTGTGCTGCCAGGACAGCTCTGACCCATCGAGACCTGGACTCCACAGGTGATCGATCAGATTGAGCTTTGAGGAATTTGGAGGCCAAGTCAAGGCCAAGTGTACTACATGCTGTAGCCAATTCTGCTTCATTTCGCCATGTTCCTTACTATTTTCTTAAATATGTGAACCCCACTATCAACACATAAAAATAAATTTATCAACATAATCTGCTGTGGATTTAATGTTGCATATTTATGTGTTTCTGCAGCATCAAACCCACAATGGATTAGGTATGTACGGCATAAAGGGAATCTGTGAGGTCTACACCAGGTAGAGAGCTGTAGAAAGGTGCGGGGGGAGATACAGTATAATTTACAGGACCTTTAGTCCGTTGTAAACTTTAATAATCCTCCTTTTCATTACCAGCTGAAGTGTCACAGAGGCGGAGCCGAGCCACAGCCGCACCTCCTGCTGTCGCCCCTTCCTGCTCTGACTGATTGACATACATGGCGGTGCTGCAGCTGTCATTGTGACACTTCAGCTGGTAATGAAAATGAGGATTAGAAATGAAGCGATTATAGTGCAATTACATCCAGTGACTCACAGGAGGCGTCTTCTGTTCTTTTCGGATTGTGCGGATGATAGTGATGTTTTGGCAGAAGATGGTGGCTATTTCCTGCTTGGCTCACATGAAGGCTTGCCCGACTGCTTGTCCGACTGAAACTCCTCTTTGCAGGATCTACTGGACAAACATTTTAGGCTCCTTGCTCCAGCATCATTCACATCTATATACAAACTGTATTGCTTTACACAGTAACCTTGCTTCCTCTGTGGCCCCCATTAGCAGTTCCACCTTTGAAACATCCCCATATAGATTACCCCCCTTGTAACATCCCCATATAGAATATGCACCCCCTTTGTAACATCCCCATCTAAAGGACCCCCTTGTAACATACCCATATAGAATAGTTGCCCCCCCACACCCTTTGGTAACATCATCCCCATATAGAATACCCCGCTTTGTAATATCCCCATATAAAAGCCCCCCTCTTTGTAACATAACCATATATAATAAATGCCCCCGTAACATCCCCATATAGAATACTTGTGTCTACTCCCCCTCCGGTAACATCCCCATAAGGATTTGGTACCTTTTTGTAAAATCCCATAAAGAATATGCACCCCCTTCTGCGCAGCCCCTGTGTGAAACAAAACCAAAGAAAAAGACAGCATGCTCACCTGTCACATCGCTCCCTAGTAGTGTTCTTTCGGCTCCTGTCATCAGCATTCTCTGCTGCTGCCGCTCGAGCAGTGTCTTCTCCTCTGCGGCGTGTCCAGAAGTGACTTCAGCCATCGGGGTGGGTTGTAGCAGATGTGCCTGCGCCCAGCATGTCTGCTAAACATAGGGGTATTGTAAAGAGGCAGAGCAGCCTCTAAGTGCTCTAGGCAATGGGTAGGCATGGGGGCCAGGGGCCATGGGCGCTGATATGGGAATATGCTGCCCATCCCAGCCTTGGAAGAGCTGCTGAGTGAACAGCGTGACGGCCGCCACGCTATTCCCTCAGCAGCTCTTCCAGGGTTGGGATGGGCGGCAAAATCCCAAGTCAGAGCGGCCGAGTGAATAGCGTGGCGGCCGGCCTCTCTGTTCTTGACCGCTGCATAGGGCCGCCGGTGCAAGTATGCAGCAGGACCAGCGGCCCATGGGCTGATAATCTTGGCGTCCCAGCGGGCATTTCCCTGACCACCAGATTACCAATCCAGGCCTGTTCCTGAACAATCCCTGCAGTGTGGCAGAAGCATTATCCTGCTGGCCGCTGCCATTAGGGGGGTCCTGCTGCCATGAAAGGAGTACTTGGTCTGTATAACGGTTAGGTAGGTGGCACGTTTCACAGTAACATCCACATGACGCCAAGGTCTCCAGCAGAACATTGCCCATCACACTTCCCCCTCGCCAGCTAGTCTTCTTCCCATTCTGGTGCCATCTCTTCCCCTGGTAATTGACGCTCCCGGCTGTCCCCATAATGTAAAAGACAATATGATTCCTCAGACCAGGCCACGTCCTTCAATTACTTCCAGTTCCGATGTTCATGACACATTGTAGACCATTGTTGTGGTGGACAGGGGTCAGCATGGGCACTCTGACCAGTCTGTGGCTATAGAGCACCATACACTGTAAGCAGTCATGTCCCAACACACATCAATGAGCCTTGGGAGTCCCTGGTTCACCAGTTTTCCCTTTCTTGGAGCACTTTGGTAGGTACTAACTACTACATACCAGGAACACACCACAAGACCTGCCGTTTTGGACATACTTTTACCCAGTTATTTAGTCATCACAATTTGGCCCAATCCTTTTTTTTCCTATTTTTTCTTGCTTCCCCCTCATCAGCTGATCACTTGCTGCTTAATTTATTCCACCCCTGATGGACACCATTGTCACTAAATAAACAATGTTATTCTCTTTACCAATCTTAATGATATGGCTGATCGGCCTACAATACAATTATAGATCCCCTTACTAAGGTAGCTGACCTTGGGCACAGCTCAATAGCTATAACTCAGCCCACAAACAGGGGCGTAGCTAGGATTCATGGGACCCCATAGCAAAAAATTGTATGGAGGGCCCCCCTCCTCTACGCACAACACAAAGCAATATATATATTATGTATATAAATATATATATATATATATATATATATAGGCTCAGTGATGTGGCTCTCTACTCTGACTGGCAGAGTAGAGAGCCAGTCGACTGTATTTGACTATAAGGGAGCCCTTATGGTTAAATACATAGGTGCAGGAGTAGATTACCTTATGTTTTACCCCTTAAGCACTGCTGCGTGTAAGTGACCCAAAGTTCACTTACATGCTACAACACTAAAAAGGGTTAAAAAGCAGAAGACAAGGAAATCTCTGCTTCACTCTGCTTCTCCAACCAGTGATTTTCCAGTTGTTCAGGCATGGTGGCAATTGAGTTATTTCAACAGATAGAGAGCTAGTGGTATAGATACACAGGTTAATAATCTATGGCTACCTTACTGATGCAGCACTTTGTCATATAGCCTATTGATACGTCCTGCTAGGACCGATGATAAACCTGCAGCAAATTAATAAATGCATCGCCAATAGGAAGTCCATGGTGTTATATCCAGGTAACTACAAATACATCCTCACGCTTATGGTTCCTTTTGTTCACAGCAATGAAAATTTCCTCAAAACCTGTAAAGAACACGAGGACAATACTTACTGTCCAGAGGTAGTGAGAGGACCAGGGCGAGGAAGAGCAGGGCCTTCATGGTGTCCCTCGGCTGCCGCAGGACGTTCTAGGAGAGGAACTGGAAGCCAGAATCCTGGTGTTAATGTCTTGTTATAGGATTAGACATCTGACCAGGACACGATTACATGACTAATACCAGCACTAAGAGGAGGACGAAGCAGCGGCCATCTGGGTGCTCAGAGAGTCTGCACCAGCGCAGTCCCTCATCCTGATTAACAAGTATTACATCCTCAATGTAATGTTCTGCAGAGAATTCTGATTGGACCAGCATGTTATTATATAGACTGGAGCCCTGGGCGTCCATTACCTCTGTAATTTACGTATATGCTGTGAGATAGGTGTCCTACATATTTTCCTACAGAGAGACAGATGGATATATACATGTACGCACTCCATGGAGGCTGCTTGTATGCATGTTTTAGTTGTTCCCATGACAGCTCTTAATAGTCAGGGAATATTCCCACTACGGAATACGGACAGAGACTTCAAGCGGACTCTGCCGTGCAGCTTCCGCTTGCAGTTCCGCCCGTCCCATAGACTCAATGATATTCACCAGCAAACTATGCCGTCCGCCCAAAGAGTTGACATTCCCCCCCAAAAATTCCTTTGGCCCTTGGGAGCTGGTGTTCCCTCCATGTTGTAGGTGCAGCTAACATAGCAGGCAGGACCATGGTACCCCCCCCCCCCCCCCCCCCAATACCTCCTTGGGTCAAAACGGCCACTATGTCACCACCGTTCCTAGATCCCAACCTGCCTTGAGCATAAACATGTGTCTTGTAGGCGCTCCTGAACCCTGAGGCATTTGGGGTACAGTGGGGCCTACAGACCTGTGAGTGCTACATTATGTCCCTGAACACATGGCTGTGTCAGTACAGTATTGTGAAGATTTAAAAAGATTTGGAGCTCCCGGCACCATGATGCAACATAATGCTGAAAGGTCCATGAATCCGGTCCGTAGCACATCTTCCATGCACGGACCATATTCACGGAACATGGGAATAAAGCCTTAAAGGGGTTATCCAGTGCTACAAAAACATGGCCACTTTCTTTCAGAGACAACACGACTCTTGTCTCCAGATCAGGTGCGGTTTACAATTGAGCTCCATTCACTTCAATGGAACTGAGCAGCAAAACCCCGCCCAATCTGAAAAAAAGAGTGGGGATGTCTCTGGAAGAAAGTGGCCATGTTTTTGTAGCACTGGATAACGCCTTTAAAAAGGGATGAATGTAGTGTGTTAAAAACTCAAATTCGATGACACATTAGTTTTTGGTACAATTTGCCTACTAAATCCCCCCGCCCCATCGAATTTACATACTGATGACGACAAAATAAAAACTCAGAGTCGTATCGGAAACACCATTTATACATACACAACAAACAAGGAAAATATATATATATATATGTCTTCATATATTAGTCAATGCTTCTTCTTGTTTGTGTGAGAATAGTCAATTATCTGCACATATATATATAAAAAAAAGATTTGCTGTATATAAAATATACTGCGGTTAAATATATATATGTATACGTTTTCGAAGCCAGATTGTGTTATTTCCGAAACAAGCTACAACTTGCAAAAAAAAAAAGCTAATGGCTATTTGGCTTCCACATCTGGAAAAATATATCCTTTAATATAGATTTTATTTTATTTTTTTGCAAACAAGGATAGCAGCAGAAAGTTCATGACCCTTAAAGGTCACCGTCACTCTTGAAGTAGGGCCGGTATGAGAAGGAAGGAACTTGAAGTTATCTTCTTCCAGAAACAGCGCCACTCATGTCCTCAGTTTGTGTGCAGTATTGCAGCTTAGTTCTACAGAAATGAATTGAGCTGTAATACCACTCACAACCTGAGGACAAGATTGTTTTTTGGAGAAAAAGAGCCAGTCTAATCCTAAATAACCCCTTTAAGGGACTTGTACAGGTTTAGGAAAAAAAGCATCTGGTGCCACTTATAGGATGTCCGATACTGCGGCTTTACCCCAATTATGTAATTAGGGATGGCCTGCAATACCATGCACCACCTATAGACATAAGTGGCACTATTTTAGAGGGGGGGGGGAGAGGGGAATAAAAAAAAAAAATCATACTCTACTCTATCCAAGATGGCCCCTTTACTATATGGTAAGGAACTCCTTTACACTAATGTCTAAGCTACAAAGGCAAAGATGAGATGAAAGATTGAGGGGTATGAGAAGTCTCCAGCCATAGAGGCTATTTATACTGTGTTTGCAGTGTATGTTGGATCTTGAAGGATGGCTCAGACGTTTGGCACTGTATAACTATATAATGGTATACCTGGCCGTAAACATGTTAGCCGCGGTATAGGTTTGTTTACTGGATGACTTTGTATGGAATCCCACTGCGGATTACAGTATTCTATACAAAAAAGTAATACGGACATATACCAGGAAACTCTTTTGCCGCGTTTTGCCTGACTGGGATTCTATGCCAACACGTAGGCCCATAGGAGCTTTAAAGGAATGGGAAATAAAAGAATAAGGCCCAATTCTCAACCACAATATCTTAAAGGAGTATTCCAGCCATTTTTATGCTTAAAAGTGCTTAGAAAAGAATAGTCTGTACTCACACCAGCCATGATCTGCCTTCCCATTGTTCCACAGGTGCCCGCTGCTCTCCACTTCAACACAAGGAAGTGCCCATCCAGCAAATTACAGGCCACAGCGGTGAGCCACCCAGTGACTGGCTAAGCAGACGAACACTTGGAAGTGGTGACTGGCAGGGACAGGGTTACCAGGGAAATGGGGCAGGGGATGGCAGGAGGTTACAGGCCTCAACACTTATAAATATCCTTTAAGTTAATGTCTTGTGTCATCTTGATAATCCATTTCTATACGCCCTACTAGAGTATGTGACATCATAGCCTGGGGTCCACCAGACTAGGTGGGTCTGTCCTGTTGGCTATTCGTCTGATTCTAATTATACATTTCCCCAACAGTGGCTGCTGTAGGGAAAATATAAGGAAAAAAAGGCAGTTTTTCCAAGAGATAAAACAGACTGAGGTTTCTGTGATCAGCCATCACTGGTATGGAAAATGGTTTATCTTAATGACAGAGACCAATGGGTCCAATCATGATGTTGAGGTTCTTTTGACCTACTTCCAACGGTTCCTGAGCCTGCATGGAGATGGTATCCTGATGCACCCAATCTACTGTCTAAATAAATATTTCCTCAGTTAGTTCAATTAACACACGGATGGGGGACCTCCGGCCCTCCAACTTTTACAGAGCCACAATTCCCATACGGTCCAGTAGAGATGAGCGCAGCTGCTTAAGTCCGATCATTCGTCATTTGATCAACAGTGGCTGAAAGAGTTGTAAGCATACCTAGGGAGTCCTGGAAAAATTGGATACAGCCTGTGGCTCCCTAAGGTGGCAACTTCTTCAGCCATCAGTATTCAATTGCCGAACAATCGGACTTGGGCATGCTCGAATTGTGCTCATCTCTACTTTCCAGGCATGATGGGAATTATAGTTTTGCATCAGCTGGAGGGCCGAAGGTTCCTTGTCCTGTCCTAATAGTGGATGGATAAAGACGACTCCAGTATTCGATGGAGGTTCCTAAAATGTGTGGTTGCAAAAAAAAAGCTGCTAAGAAATCCCTACAACCTCCACAATACTGATTTATAAGTAAGAAGAGTGGATATCAAGTCTATATGTACAAGATTTAAAAAAAAAAAAAAAAAAAAAAAAATGATGAGACTCATGGAGACGTAATGGGATTTGGCCTTATTCTGTGCAAAAATACTTCCTACAGTATAACTACTTGGCCTTCCACTTCTGAACTGCCCTTTTAACTCCGAAGCATCAATACATGGACTTCTCTTAGTACTGAAGAGAGTGCCACCAATAGAATTGGGAAGATCAAATGCATGGCTACGAAGGCATCTACTGCTTGCAACAAAATGGTAAAGAAGCCCATCGTAATCTGATCATCAGCCCTTCTCTGTCTGGTGTTGGATACAGTAGACCCTATAAGCGAAATTGCAACCCATTACTAGACTCAGCCCTTACTAGTTCGATCAAGTAGGTGGATCCCTTTAAAGATTATACACATTATTTGTCTTCAAGTTCAAAGTCTGTGCGTTCCCAGGTCTTCGACGAGACCCCAAACTGCACTTCAAGACGTCTATTGGACCAGCCAATATTGTATGATCATGGTTGTCAGCAAGTTGAGTGCACTGTCATGGCAGAATTTACATTACCCCTTGATGATGGCATGGACACTGCCCATAACAAACTGTTAGTTCCTCTTCTTATATACAGTAAGTACTTGCCAGGACCCTGTGGGTGGTAACATTATACTACAAGGAGCCTATTGGCAGTAGAGAGATTAATAACTGCATAGTACATGCCTTTTCCTGTAGATAGTGTTAATGTTGCTGCTTAAGAGGCTTTTACCTAGGTGGGCCTTAGCTACTGCTCATAGCGGGCACCTAATGGACTCCATGCTATGGCCACACAGCAGGTGTACCTGGGTTATTGGCAAGCACAGTATCAGCAGGACCTATTATTCTGATGCCAATATATGACAGTAGTGGCAAAGCCTGGTAACACAGGTTTGGTAGCAAAACAAGGAGGGTCCATTGATAAAAATAGAAATCTACACCGAGGATGCTCTTCCTGCTGGGATCAGAAGCCAGGAGCGATTGCTAGGTCTCGTAGGAAGAAAGAGTCCATAGTCTCTTACAGTTACAGGGCTCATGCTGCTTGGGAGCCACGTGACATGTAGTAGGTAGGGAAAGATAATGTGAGCCATCGCAAAGGAGATCAGTCGCTCTTTCCCATCTTGGCGATCAGCTCATCGCAGATCTTGGTCAGCTCTTCTATTTCTTGGTTCTGGAAAAGAAATGAACTCAATAACATTGTATAATCTGAATGGAAAAGGGACTCTCTAGTCATTGTCATTGTCCGCTCAGATTCTTTCTGGCCCTCGAAATAACAATTTTCAGGGTGTTCTGTGCACTATACTTTAGGTCCTAAACACAACTACCGCTCCATGTTACTGAAATGTACAGCAAAAGTTGACAGCATTTTGTCCTTTTCTCTTTGATATCACTTCCTGCTCTGCAGCTATTGGCTGAGGCTGTACCTCACAGACGTTCCTGCTCTGCAGCTATTGGCTGAGGCTGTACCTCACACACTTCCTGCTCTGCAGCTATTGGCTGAGGCTGTACCTCACAACTTCCTGCTCTGCAGCTATTGGCTGAGGCTGTAGCTCACAGACTTCCTGCTCTGCAGCTATTGGCTGAGGCTGTGCCTCACAGACTTCCTGCTCTGCAGCTATTGGCTGAGGCTGTAGCTCACAGACTTCCTTCTCTGCAGCTATTGGCTGAGGCTGTAGCTCACAGACTTCCTTCTCTGCAACTATTGGCTGAGGCTGTACCTCACAGACTTCCTTCTGTGCAGCTATTGGCTGAGGCTGTACCTCACAGACTTCCTGCTCTGCAGGCAATGATATCCCTCACATATACACACATCGCTGCCAGCAGGAATATAACCATTGCTGAATTTGGTCATGTCTATTCAATCAGTGGGTGTAAACAGAAGTGAACACTCGATATAGATTCGGCACCTTCTGTTGCAGCGCTCTCTCCAGAGACTCCACTTTCATCTGCTCCTTCCTTAATCCTGCTGTCAGCGCTGCACTCTCTGCTTTGGCCTTCGTGCGAACCTGTGCGATCTCCTCATTGGCTCTGAAAGAACAGGAAGAATCTGAATTAGCTCTGGGTGTGTGCAAAGTTTTTAAAGTATCCAGATAGCTAGAGGTATCGAAGTCTCACAAGGTCTCCGAACCTGAACATTTGACTCCCCGTATCTAAAGAGGTTGGAGCCCTGGAAAAATGGATACAGCCAACTTCTCCAGATGCCGGGAGTCATATGGCAAGTGTTCAGGCTTGCAGAATGTTGGCAAAGTTGAACAATTCGGCAAGTCTGCTCAACACTACTCCTGGCTCCCCCATAGACAGGCACATTTTGCACAGCCCTACACACATGTTCTCCATAAGGAAAGGATAATCAGACTGATTTATGCTGCCTTTAAACGTAATGATTATCGTGCGAATTTGCGCAATAACGATCAAATTCCAACGATAATCGTACGTGTAAACGCAGCGAACGATCAAACGACAAACGAGAAATCGTTCATTTTAATCTTTGAACATGTTCTCAAATCGTTGTTCGCAAAAAATTTGCAGATCGTTCCTTGTAAACAGTTGTTCGCCGATTTAACCAATGTGTGAGATAGGCTTAAGCGATCGCAAAATGATTTTCCGTACGATATAATGTACCGTTTAAATGCTGATCGTTATGAAAAAAAATCGTTACTCTGACATAGTTAATCGTACGATCGGGCCAATTATCGTTTCGTGTAAACGCAGCATTAATCTGTCTAATAGAACAGATTTAAGCCCCTATTACACAGGGCGATCACCGGGAGAAAGTGAGTGCTGACCTGTCAAGTCACCGCTCGCTTGCTCCTCGTAGTGCAGGTAGTAGTCATAAAGCCACACAAAGTGTTGTAAGAAGGAGGTGGTGGATCACTCACTTGTTCAGCTTCTCTTCCGCGTGCACTTTCAGGGCTTGGTACCGCTGCTCTTCTTGCTTTACTCTCGCCAAGTAATCTTGTGCACATTTCTTCAGAGCTTCTTCATTCTGGAGCGGTAAAATAATATTATCTTTGTTATCAACCAAAATCAAGTGGTACAATAACTAAACTGGATTTCATGAAAGTCAAGCGGAGTCACCTTCTTAAAGCCTTCCAGGACACCTTTGAGGTTCTCGTATCTCCTGAAGAGGTCAGACAGGGATCTTTCCACCGAGTTGAGGTCCGCGAGAGCTTGTTCCTTTTCTTGGGTGACCTGTTGTAGACTCTTCTGGGAAGCCATTTTGCCTCTCTGCTCATCTTCTATAATTTGTACAAAAGCAGAACATACAGAAAGCATGAGATAGAGACATTGCACAAGGATATAAAGAGTCAACATTGTGAGTGCTAAGAACTTCAAAACATAACTCCCATATCTAGAGAATGGGATGCCAGACATCCATATATCATGCCTTCGATGGTGTTCCCACCATGGCACTTGGACACTAAAATCAATAAAAACATTATAGGGACTGAACAATTTGGGGGGTTCGCTCCACAATAATATAGACAGACACATGGGGTAAAAACCCCATCAACCACCACCACAGAGACAGTATAACTTAAGGGTCCAAAGTAATGGCCAATATTACCAAAACGAGATACTGGGGAAGCCAACCACCATAACCCTTGTTCCCCGTGTGGTTGGTGAGATTAAGTTGTCCCAACATGGTATCCTGGCTACACCTCCATTCTATAGGGAGAGATCTATTACTTAACTCACCAATCATTTGGGCGATAGTTTTCTCATATTCAGCAACAATTTTCCTGAAAAACCACAAATATTTGAATCAATACAATGACTTATATCACCGGTCACATTATACACATGGACAGAGATGTCACCTCATCTCCAGCACCTCCGTATGGCTCTGCTCATACTTCATCTGCCAGTCCTTGGCTTCAATCTCCTTCATGATGATCTTTAGAGACAAATAGGAGTATTACCACCAGGTTAGACATATATAGAGATATACAAGTATTATATGATGAGCAAAACAGCAATTCCACATATTATATATGCAGTCAATCTGTGTTCTTTTGGAAAATGACACCTACCCCTAAAAAGATCTCAGACCACCCTATCATGGTTGCAGTAAAATGTTAAGAAGAAAGCCAGTGATCTACTAATATACCATAGTTACACGATTGGTAACGCTTATGATCTCATACTTCCACCGATAGTCAGAACCCGATGGCACTGGAAACCTGACACAATTGAGGTTCTGTTCACATTCTATCTTTTATGTACATTCAGAGTATAATTTAAGAGCACATCCTGATATATATGTCAATATGTCCCTAAACTATCATTGGCCAAAGAAATTCTGAAAGATTGTACAGCTAGAGACCATCTTTAAATATAGATGACATATTGTGCCGAGGAGTAGAATTAAGAAACATGGCTATATAGCCCTTTCATTCTAGAAATCAATGGTGGTCCAAGATCACAGATTTCACCAATGTGATCTCCTCCCATGATCAAAAGCCGACACCCCATGTCCCTTCAGTCCTGGATGCGGAATCGAAAACTGTACATCCTACAAAGGTCCCCATATCCAAGGAGACATGCACAACTTTAATGGAATTGCTGTTTCGGTCAATGCACAACATGGATGTGGTAATGGTCTACTCTAGTCGGAGAAAGCATGATAAGCAGACAGCATTGTACAGATGATGATCAATGGGACCATTACTACAGAAGAAAAGACCTCCTCTTTGAGAAGATCACTCCTTATTCCTGACCCAATTTCATGTGACGGATTTTCTGTCCACCATACATTATACATAGTGGTCAGGTTTTCTGGGAAGGCCACCCCCCATAGAAGACCACTTTTCAATACAATTTTGGGTCCTCTCTTGGTCTTCTCCAAGAGGTTTCATTGCATTATAAATATATTACAGAATGTAAGTAGTCACGACTAGAGATGAGCGCAACTTGAACATGCTCAAGTTGCACTCGTCTCTAATCACAACCTATAGGGCAGCCGTGTAAGCATGTACATAGAATAGAAGCCCACCATCTTTAGGGCACCGACTGACAAGACAGATCCCTTCTACTACATTCTGTGGTCATGTTATTAGAGTAGAAGAGACATTAGACGGAAAGTAGTAACAGATGACTGCAGGACCAGACTACGCCGGTTTTATTTGTAGTCTGTTACCATGGAGACACAGATTTATTTTTTCCCCCCCATGATTCACTATTAAATAGGACAGCCCCAGCCTTACAATGAAATGAATAAAGCAGTAAATGTGATTGCAAGACGATGACATTATTGTATCTTGGTATCCATGGGAGTAGCCACATTCTGATCAATGAAAGATGGCAGCTGAATGAGAACAGAAATGGGTCCATGTAGGCCTAGCTGCCAAAAGTTACCTCCTCCCGGATGAGAGTAAGCACCGCAGCTCGGTCACTCAGGTAAAAGGCATCCAGGGGATTGTGACTCCCCATACTGAGCGAGCTGCTGCACTGCAGAGACAGAAAACCCCCGGATCACTCCTTCTTGCAATACCTCTATGTAGTATAGGTGTTTTATTTTATTTATATAGTATATGTGTTTTATGCATTAATAAAATTGCATTTATTATTACACCTATAAAGACTATTTGGATCAGCGGGCTGAGACACAAGGTTGTATCCTGACATCATCAATAGCTTACAGTGCCTCTGTATTATAGTACGTCCCATAACCCTGTTTAGCATACTAACAGCAGGATGGTTGCTTAGCACTTTATAACATGTATTTATGCTGTTGTATTGAATAGGTTTACTTGTTTGATGCACAAGCACTTTATATTACTAGGATGAGGCCCAGGAGCATGGCCAAGTCTTGTTTTTATTGTATTTTGTGATGGTGTAACACTAAAGGTTTTGTATATTATTTCCATATTGATATTCTCTTTTATTTAGTTTTCAGGTACCAGATATTGTTTGTATGTGTAATAGCTCAGGGTTGAATATCATCTGTATCATATGTATAGTGACTGTTTCTAACTTTTGTGCCTTTTTTTCTTCACCAAGAAAGTCTGAGATCTGAAGCAAACTTTCCTTGAAAATATTGTTTGAAAACTGAGAGCAGTCTGAGAACCGAGGAATGTGTGTGTATAAATTATATATATATATATATATATATATATATATATATATATATATATATATATATATATATATATATGATAAACTTCACAACGGTGATGCCCAGGCTGTAGGATAAGCAATGTCCCCTAACAACCTTGAAGAGATCATCCTGGTTAAACGCATCCCTGATAATGCTGAGTCTTCTAATCTGTCCTAATCTGCATCTTAAAGACGCATACAGTATATATACAATCTGCCAGAGACATAGCAGGACCTCACTGCTGGGAATCCTGTGTATGTGAGGAGATGGCAGCTGATCTGATGGGGGTTGTTGTGTTACATGACACTCATCATATACATTGACTTTCCTTTTTAGTTCCCCTATTTAGGGTTTCCAATTCTATATGTCCTATTAGATCATATGGACGTCTAGTATCAGATACAAAGATGGGATCATGGAGAACATCATTAGGACTATGGCACTGTGTGTGTTATAAGAGAATTAGACATGTGATATCATTGCGCCCGCCGCCACAGTCATCATAGAGTCTAGCACACAGTCATTCTATTATTCCTGATATATGTCATGTATATAAGGGTAACTTTACACTTGTCTCTTCCTGACTCACAATACAATACGACACATATGAATAGTACAGACTATACGGTATGGTATAGATTTTCAAACCCACAGCATACCCTGTATATGAAGAAATTATTGTGCATTTAACCTTTTGACTTGCAGGAGGTTAACTGCACTGCAACCCTCAGTACTGGGCACCAGGCAGCATAAAGTGATATGTAGCTACTGCCACCTAGTGTTACATCATAGAACAACAGTGTATAAGTCAGGCAAAAAAACAAGAAATAAGGTCATATAGGTGTCCTAGAAGAAGGGGTCCCATACTTAGAACGCTCTATTATCCAGTGACGAGAATAATTCTTACTATTCCCTATATAATAGTACCTATGTAATAATGGTCATGTGGGGCTGGGGTGCTATGGAATAGGGTTGTTTTTTTAAAGGGGTTTATTCAGTTTACACAACATCTCTTCTGTTGCTAGCTCCGACAGCAACTAGCAAGCGGTAGGGTTGATGCAGAACTCCACTAAAATCAGGGGACTTTTTAGGGTTTTTATACTTTTATATAGGACATCACCATGACAGAACATATACACAAACTATTATGACATCACCACAATTATCTATTAACTATTATTATCTCCACAAAAGAGAACAAATTGTACACCTTATGCTCTACTATGACATCACACCAGAGAGCTGCCTATGGACACGCCCACCACAATGACATCATCACAATAACAGCCAACACAAACTACTATAAAACCAACACAAAGGGGTACAGACGGCACAGATACTATTATGACATCATCACAATAGAAGAGCCTGTAAAGACATATACAATGCACTGACATCATTACAATAATGCAGAGACTGTGCCCCTAATACAAGAGAGTGCAGTCTATAAACAATCACATGCTACTGTGACATCATCACAATAGTGCACACACACACTATAAGCGTGCAGAAGTGGGAGCGCAGCTCTGGAGTAATATTTATGTTGTGAAAAAAATGCGAACACAGCTCTGTAATAATATACACACTAATAATAATAATAATTATAATTATTATTATTATTTGTATAGCGGCAACAGATTCCGCAGTGTTTGTTTTTTTTTGTACACACACACTAAATCTAAATAATATACACACTAATGAGGTAAATAACGGCCGTTATTTGCCCTTATTTTTATATTGTAAGAACGTAGCCTAACTCTGCATTAGTATAAAAAGTGTAATTAATATAAATTATATACTAACTTCTGATGTTGGTTTTAAATGTAGCTGAATAAGCTTTCGTGTCAGCCATGAGTGCGATGTGCAGCCATTTCTGTCTTTTTGGATTGTGCGTATAAAAAGTGTAATATGCCACAGAATTGAAAAATGAATCAACTGCAATACTCTTTGTGCACACACATACTTTTTCAGCATTATGTTGTATGCCTTTTCTAAGAGATAGAAAAGCTTTTTCTCTAAAATAGAACTCGTATGGCCAATCTTATATAATATCACCCATCCATCAGTACTCACTTGAGGTGAAACTTCAGACGTCTCCAGACACGATTGCTTTCCTAACCCTAGAAGTGAACGGTGAGGTGGCATTACATATAGGCAAACACAGCGATAATATAACTAGACCTCAGCTACATCCACTATAAATACCTGAGCTAGAGTCATTGGGACACTCATAGAACTCCTGCTCCTCCTCTTGTTGGCTTCTGCCCCCAGAGCCCATTGGCTTTGGTGGTGGCACAGACGCCAGCTTCTCCTCATCTGTGGCGTGTCCTTCCCTCTTCTCAATGCTGGGAGAATCATCTTCTTGCTGTGAGCAAAAGCAACATTTTAGGGAAATATAAAAATGGAGTTTTATTCAAACTAAGATTGTATTTGCTTTCGCAGCTTCTGCCTGCCATTGACTATTGCTGGTTATCCTACTGGTAACCAGTAACCTGCAATTTTCTTTGCCTCCTTTTAAAGGGGTACTCCAGCAAAAAAACTGGTGTCAAGTTATACAGATTTGTAAATGCCGGTGTATTCCTAGTCACCAGCCCGCCCCCAGTGGGAGGAAACCCCAGCCCCCTGTGACGCGGCTCCATAGATTCAACATTCCGAAGCCAGTCTATTGATGTTAAAATCTGCTGGTACATTCACTTTAAAATTCTTCAAAGCCATGGCCATACTGTAACGCCGAGTTGTGTTTTTTGTTTTTACTAGGCCCATGTGCAGCAGGAGCCCCCCAAATGTTTTCATTTCTGCTGCATCAATCGGGGTCCACACCATGGGCCTAGCAAAAGAGGAGGAGGGCTTGTTGGCTAGAAATTGGTGCGTGTAAAAATTTGTTTGCACCACCATCAAATTTATAAGGTCATCAGAGAAATAGAGCTTGAAAAAGTCTATTTCTGTGAAGCCTAAGGGGTCAATTTGGATTTCTGGCCAGTCTATGAAACCAAAAATCTGTGGTTTAACATTTTGGGGGGCTAGGGTCCAAATGGGGTCACATGTCTGGGGGGCAGCCTGAGATTTCCTCCTGGAATGTCTATTTGGGTTCATCACTGGATGATGAGGAGGAAGAAGAAGAAGAATGGAGGAAAGAAGGTTTTTTTTTTTTTAGCAGGATTTGTAAATGGGATACGTGTAGTGTTTTTTTTTTTTTTTACCTTGTGTTTTTTAACTGTAAACTGCTAGGAAAAAAATGCATCCACAAAGGAATTGCTTATTTGAAAACAAAACAAAACAAAAAAAAAACACTGCCTGCACACTGGAAAACTGCTGATCAGGTGCAGTTTACAGAACAGCAGCTAGGGGGCAGCAGCAGCACACAGTCCAACCCACCTGTATTGGCGCTTGGACAGAAGAGCTCAGACGCAGCACAGAAGAAGCAGCAGCAGCTTCTCTCCTGGATGCATCCTGGCCCTGGACACCTCAGGGCGGCACACACCTGCTCTGCCCACCTAATCTAACTGACTGAGGTGTGCAGAGCCAGGATCAATATTTTGTATTGCCCGTGTTCACCCCGATTCGTTGGTTGACACGGTCCGGCCAATCACTTGTTCAAATCTTTACAACGGCGATTGGTGCTTTCTCATACAGCACCAACCGCACAGCAATCGAGTAAACCGTGGGCGTACATTTACGCCCGTTTGAGCGAAGGCTCAGGCTGCAGGGGTATAAATATAAGCCCGTGGTCTTCAAGGGGTTAAGCCGCTGCTAGGAAATCACTTACAATTAATTTGTAAAACATTGCTTTAATAAAGTTTTATTTAAAAGAGACAGCCCTACAGTTCCTGACACAAATTTGGAGGCAGCAGAGGGGGCTATGTTGCCCCTTACTGCTGCCAGTCAACAGAAGTGCAAATGTAAATAAAGAACTATATACTTTTTTTTTTTTTTTTAAGTGAATGTACCATCAGGTACAAGGATTTAAGGTTTTTACATCAATGGATCGGCAACGGCGCGGGGATGCCGGTGGAGTGGTCGTGGAGGTGGGCACGCCCGCCCCCAGTGTGACGAAACACCCTCCTCTCTGGGACGCGGCTCGACTGATCCCTGCCCCGGTGCCGATCCACTCATGTAAAAAAAAAAAAAAACTCAAAAGGAATGTTACACACGCTTTAATAACGTTATATTACAAAGTAATATAACTTTAATAAAGCAATAAAATCGCTCAATGACTCACTGAAATAGTCGTCTGCCTCCTGATGTGATATGAGGCATAAACAGATGCAACTTTACTCTGGGTGGAGTTTGCGGTTGGGTCTCTCCACCTTTAAAGTGTCACTGTCATTTAAATTTTTGCAGAAATCAATAGTACAGGCGATTTTAAAAAAAACTTTGTAATTGGGTTTATTAGCTGAAAAATGCATTTTTATCATGAAAAAGCAGTTTGAAGGGAGATGAGGCACCAAAACAGGACAACAAAGAGTTAATTTACAGTTCTGACCTCTGAATACCGTCTTTCACACAGGTCCCGCTGTGTAATCCTGTGTTCTCTGCTCTCTGCTGGCAACTAATCTCCCTCCTCCTCCCTCCATAGGTTACACAGGGCTCGACTGATGTAAAAGAGTAGAGATTTCCTAATAATGAGCAGTGAATAAGAGAGGGGGGGGGGGCTGACCTGGGGAAAATCTTTTTGAATGCAGATAATGGCATATTTGCCTGATAAACCCAATTACAAAGTTTCTTAAAATCGCCTGGACTATTGATGTCTGCAAAAAAAAATACGACAGTGACACTTCAATGTCAGACAGGAGGTGAAGTATGTCTGGACATCCCCTTTAAGAGATTCCCCCTCCAATGTAAAGGACCTTGCACTAACCAGTACATCATCATTGCCGGTAATTCATATAGTGCCTCACGCTTTACCCACCTGAGCACAAACATCCAGCACCAGACTTGCGCCTTCATAACTCTGCACTTTACAGCTGTTCCTAAAAATAAAGAAAGAGTCCCGTCATTAGAGAGTCCGGGGGGAACATTAGGAAACAGGATGACCCGACTGTGCTCATGCATGTACTCAGAGACATCCTGCCATGCTGGGAGATAAAAGGTTCAGCTCCACTGGGAAAAACTATGGAAGATTTATCCAGGAAAACTTGGCTCACCAGTATGGGAAGTAATACAGGATGGTTATGTAACACAGTACATAGGGGCGGCACATGGAATATAGGGACGGCACAGAGCCAACGTTCCAATGAAAACAGTTTCATGCTGGTCTGTTTTAAAGCTCATGCATTCCCTGCTAGGTGCGTTCCTGGCCGTCCACCATAGCTCTAGAGCTGCTTTATACATCCCTTGTTTCACTGCTGCCTCTTATTACCTCCATGTTTAAAGGGGTTCTTTGGAGAAAAAAAAGTAGTTTTTGAATCAGCTGGTATCAGAAAGTTATATAGATTTGTAAATGACTTCTATTTAAAAATCTCATGTCTTCCAGTAATTATCAGCTGCTGTATGCCCTGCAGGAAGTTGTGTATTCTCTGGAGAGAATACACCACTTCCTGCAGGGCATACAGCAGCTGATAAGTACTGAAAGACTGGAGATTTTTTAATAGAAGTAAATTACAAATTTGTATAACTTTCTGACACCAGTTGATTTAAAAAGAACTTATTTTCACTAGCATTCCCCTTCAACCTCCTCCGGCCACTCCACAGTAAATTAACTGCTGCAGTGATGTTAATTTACGATCCAGGATGACACAGGCGCTGGAGCTGCGCCTGTGTCATACGCAGTGGGTCCTGGCTATCAATGATAGTCGGGGACCCGCTGCAACTCTCAGCACCGGAGAGCAGCATCTATACGGCTCCTGACAGAGAATTCTCCCTGTAGAGAGGGAGAATTCTCTGCTGGTGTCCATTGGGGCTCTGCGAAGTGATCGCAGAACCCCGAAGGTAGCC
This sequence comes from Dendropsophus ebraccatus, assembly GCF_027789765.1. Taxonomy (NCBI): domain Eukaryota; kingdom Metazoa; phylum Chordata; class Amphibia; order Anura; family Hylidae; genus Dendropsophus; species Dendropsophus ebraccatus. The sequence goes on from NC_091454.1 coordinate 204,310,529, forward strand.
ATGGAAACCGGAATCCTTAGGCTTTCGGTTTCCTGGCTACGGAGGCCGGCGGGGGGAGGGAGGGAAGGCAGGGCGCGCGTCGGGCACACGGTCATGAGCTCTGCCCCCTCTCCTCTCTCCCCTGCCGCTGTCACAAGATTGTAACAGCGGCAGGGGACAGAGGAGAGGGGACAGACATAGGGACATCAGCTTATGGGATCATTATGATGCCATAAACTGATGTCCAAAAACGACCTGGGCATTGATGCATCAATGACCCCAGGTCATGAAAGGGTTAACATTCAGCTGATATCAATCAGTAGAACATGGGGAAGGAACAGCAAAACACAGCACGGCCTTTATACATCTGGGCTATTACCAAATAACTATCCACTAAGGAAAACAGCTCAATGTCAGGCAGCGGCTAGAAAGCTTAACAAAAATCATCCGCTCTGAGAAGAGGTTATGGAGGCAAAGGATATGTAATCCACATTCAGACCTGTATATTACAAAAAAAATCTCTACTGGTCTTCAGAAAAAAGTTCTGAAGACTTCATAAAAGACTTCAAAGGACGAGGATTTCCCATACGTCAGTCACGATCTAAGAGATTATAGGCTTCTCCCGGGAAGTCCAGAAGATTAGGAGGAGCTGGTTTGTGGAATTGATTATGTGTGAGATAAGCGTCCCATAAAGGAGATACTACATAGGCCTTAGAAGTAGAAGGGGGTCTGTACTTCTGTGTACTTTGAGAGCAAGTAAATAGAGAATGGGGCCAGGTAAGTTTCCCCACAGAAAGTATTTAGGAACTCAGACAGAAAGTGGAGGCCATGTAAGGTTACAGAGTGCTAGGGAGCATAGGGGGAGTTTTATCAAACATGGTGTAAAGTGAAACTGGCTCAGTTGCCCCTAGCAACCAATCAGATTCCACCTTTCAATCCTCACAGACTCTTTGGAAAATGAAAGGTGGAATCGGATTGGTTGCTAGGGGCAACTGAGCCAGTTTCACTTTACACCATGTTTGATAAATCTCCCCCATAGTGTATGAGGTCACCAATGCTCTGCTGACTCCATAGCTGCAGAGACCAAACCCCATCTGGCTGTAACATCAGCACAAAAACGGCCCCACTGGGAGCATCATGGCTGAGCAGCTGTGGTCCCTAAACATTCAAGCCTTAGGGCCCTATTACACAGAGCGATAATCGGCCAAATCCAGCCGATTTTCTCTCTGTGCGATGGAAACAACAATCAGCCGATAAAGCGTGATCGTTGGTCTAGGTTCGGACCTAGAATCATTGGGTGCCGACCAGGCATCAATACATATAATAGCGATGCACGGCAGACAGCTGACGATTGCCCAAACACCTGATACCTTACCTCTCCACGCTCCCGGTCTTCTCTCCTGTGCTCCGCGGCCTTCTGGCTGCAGCAGCGTCTGAGCGGCCTGTCAGCTGACAGGCTGCTCAGCCAATGACAAGACGGGAAGGCCACAGCCTGTGATTAGATGAGCCTATAATTAGCCCTTGCTGCCCGATTATCGGCGCTCGTTTACTAAAATGATCGGCCGTTGTCGGCCCATGTAATAGGACCCTTATATTACCAGCACAGAGCCAAGCGTTCGATGGGTAAAGGTGTAAAGCCACCACAACACTCTATACTATACAAATAAAACTGATTTGGAAAATCCATTGGCCTATACCTTCTTACAGAATGACTCCTCTTAGTTCCCACACACACACAGAATAGGGATCACCATTGTCGACATGATCTGCTCTATTACATCTCATAGGAGGAGGGGGGGGGGGCTTTGATGTGGAATCAATATACCAAACAAATAGCTGGAATGTCTGGCATGTTAATCTCCTGAGCTTCCCCTGGAGGAATCCGACATGTCACAGGCAGCGAGGCCGTCTCCTGGCTACACTTACATTACAGAGCGCCACCAAAGTCCACTAACTGTGAGAAGTTTACACAATCCTACGAGAACTTGTTTTACTTGAGAAGTTTGCAGATGTTTCTGTCTGACAAATGAGGAGTGAACCTCTTAATGCTTTCCTTTTCACACTTACAAGGTTGAGGATAGGCCATTAACATGTGATCGGTCATTGTTCAACACCTGTCAACAACTGTCTAACTGTTCGGGTTGGGCAACATTCTCAAAGGGCATCCAACAAACAGAAAAACTTGGAGCATAACACCATAGGAAATAGCAAACGACTAGGCCTAATATCCATCCACTTCTAATCCTTTAAAAAACAAAAACATAGTATACAAACCAAGGTTTATAGTCCACAGGCTAGCAATGGTTTTAGGATAGGTCACCAGTAAGTAGTGCTGAGTGAACCTGTCAAACTGTTTGGGTTCAGCAAGGTTCTCCAATCCCGAATGCTTGGCGTTTGATTCCCCGTGGCTACAGAAGTTGGATGCAGTCCTAGGGCTGCCAGAAAAACAAGGATACAACCTATAGCTCCCTAGGGAGGCATCCAACTTCTCCACCCATGGGGAATCAAACGCCAAGAATTTGGGTTCGGAGAACGTTGCCACACCCAAATAGTTTGGAAGGTCCACTCAACACTACTGGTGACCTCTCCTAAAACCATTACTAGCCTGTGGACTATAAACCTTGGTTTGTATACTATGTGGTTTCTTTAAAGTCCTAGAAGTGGATGGATCTGAGGCCTAGCCATGGGCAATTTCCTATGGTGTTATGCGCATATGTTTTTCCGTTTGGTGGATGCCTATATTGTAGCCCAATATGGTGCCAAAGAGGTTCCATTCCCAAATGCCATGCAGTGCTTATGTTTTGGGATTACACTAGTTAGTATTGATGAGCGGAGAGGCTAAACTGTTTGACTATGTTTTCCAGGACTTCCTAGTCAGCCAACTTGTGCAACTGTGGGTAGTCAAATGCTGAGCGTTCAGGTTCGGAGAACGTGGCATAACCCAAACAGTTCGGCCTTTCTGATCAACACTACAAGGGATCCCTGTGGTACAGTAAGATAGAAAGCTTTGCTTTTCGCATTACCAAGTAAGGGGGAGTATAACGTGGATAAAATGGACTTGTTGTGCACCAACAAGAAAGTGGGGAATTTACCCATACTGACATGCGCTGGTTCAGGGGCTGCAAATGTGCAAGGGGCACTGTGTCAGAGGAGAAGACTGTTTGGGCCTAGGCTATGAAGAAGCGGTGGGCCTTCTGGGTGCACCTGCTGTGAAGAAGAGAGCAATTGCCTAGAAGAACTGAGAAGAGCCTCCTTGTAGAGACGACAACTATATTACACGTAAAAGGTTTGCTTCTAAGAACTTAGCCTTGCTTCCCAAAAACCATATGGGTGACTGCCACCCAGTGGAGTTGATCTGTGTTCTGAGTAATTCCTGGGTCTGGACTTCCTTTACCCTCTGAAACATCATGGAGGACTTCACTTCTGTACCTCTTGCTTTATAGAGAATTCATTTGGTTCTTATACCATCCCAATGTTTATGACCCATCATTATATATTCCTAGAGAACCCTTTTTAAGGCCCTTCAGGATCTGGTTTAGTACCATTGTATACCACAACTCTCCAGAGCAGATTTTATAACCATTTGGTGACGCTGTTGTGCATTAAAGGAGAAATCAGGCCAGACCCATTTTTTAGCAAGTGCTTGGGAGGGGGAGGATGAAAGAAATAAAGTGCTCTTACTTCCCCGGCTCCAGCGAAGGTGGCCGCATACCGCAGCTCTGGTCAACGGTCCCCGGCCGCTTCTTGGTCTGAGCAGAGACCCGGGAAGTGATGTATGAGGTCCGCTCAGCCAGTCAGTGGCTGTTGTAGGGTTCCACCTCGGCCGCTTACTGACTGAGTGGACCTAACACATCACGACTCGGGGCCCCACTCAGACTAGGAAGCGGCCAGGGACAAGAAGACAGGAGCAGCGGTATGTGGCCACCAACGCCGAAGCCTGGGAGGTAAGAGCACTATTTCTTTTATCCTCCCCAGCACTTGCTAAAATTGGTCTGGCCACACTTCTCCTTTAACTCCTCCTCCTCTGGTTACAAATTTGAGGCCCTAACAATGTCATAAATAGAGATGAGCAAGCTTACAGTAAGTTTGGGTTTGCGTAATCCTGAACCCTCAGCATTTGACTCCCTGTGGCTGGAGAAGCTGGATGCAGCCCTAAGGAGTCCTATAGCTGTACCCATGTTTTCCAGAAATCCCTTGGGCTTCATCCATATTCTTTATCCACCGGGAATCAAATGCTGAGAGTTCAGATTAAGAGGAATCGGAACTTATTGCAAGTTTGATTATCTCTAGTCATAACAATAAGTAACATAAGAAAGAACAAAGAGCAGCCGAAGGTAACTTTGGGCCTCTTACACTTAGTATGCTGATCAGACTTGGTACTGCCGAGTGCAGCCTGCCACCCACAACAGCCCGGTCAGCATGCTAATCTGTCCTCTACTTCCATAGTCTTGCCAGTAGGAAGCATTAGTGTAGCTTAACAGCCAAGGACAGGAAGCCGCTTGGCTTTCAGTAAATATGCTGAGCTGCTTTTTGATCAAAAGAAGGAAAAACTGCAGAGCTGCTCTTGTTCTCCGTGATGTCATGGTGCCAGTCACAAAGGAGACATCCCAGTAATGTAGGCAGAGCGTTACCGTTTAAGCCAATAAAGCTGAACTTCTGCTTCCTGGGATATGGATATTGTAGCCATAACAGAGATCCTAAACACGTTGCTTGAGAATGGGACATCTATCTCTTTGAACCTACTTTATATGAACACGTATTATGGATGCGACACACGGCCTAGTATTGTTCTACTTTACCAACCTAATATTGCAGCAGATCTCTGTGGTTTAGCAGTTCCAAAGTGCCAGAAAGCCCCTTTAACATGACCACCTAAACTTGGAATGAAGAATGGTCTTCAAGAAAGGAGTCCTTTTAAAGAAAATATCTGGTAATATAGAATACATTTATGGATTCCCTATGGGAAGGGGGAAGCCACAGCCAGAAAGATCTGGCACGGGCCTATCCCTCCAAGAACAATAGGGTTGGGTGTTAAAAATCCATCCCACCCAACTTCTTTGTATGGGGGTGTCCTGATCTTCCACTGATGAACAATCAGTGGAGGGTCGGGATGCCCCATTAATTTTATACTGTTTACACTTTACACTGGTGGCAGGTTTGGCCAAATCTAGTATACTAGTGTATGGGTGCTTTTATGGTCAAACAGTGGGATTGTTTGGGGACTGAAAACAGAGTCCAACCCCACACCAAGAACTAACTAGTGGGGAGAAGATGAGTGCTTCTCTTCCGGTCTCCCTTCTCGCTGTAGAAGATGGTCCCAACCTACTATAGATGTCACAATGACAAAGCGCACTTCTCGTGGCTTGTTCTAGCAATCAATGGGGGTCTGTGTAATATTTGCCTTCCCTCATATACTGTATATATGGTGGGCTGTCTATAGGACCCTATATAGTTTTCTATTATGACGCATTCCTCCAAAAAAGAAACACTTGGGATGTATACATAATGTTCTCTCTTTAACTCCTCTAACAATACCATAAATCTCCACAAACCCCTTCCTATTACCCTATATAATTTCACCCTGTAATTCCTTCGGATACGTCATACAACCTCTTCCAACAATAATCCTCTGACACCATGTTACCTTCTCCAACGGCACAGATATGCTCTTGTCTGGTCCATGTCTACATGGAACATGCTTTGCATATGATTCTACAAGAATACTCCAATCTCATCACAAGATACAGATAATACTTACAACAGAAAACAGAGAAATTTCACTTGCTCAGAAGTCCTGAGGCAAACAAGGAAAAAAAAGAGAGGAGAGTTGAACCAGTAGAGACTGAAGAAGAATGGCGACATAGCAAGCACCAGCTTGGCGTCAATATGGTATTATTAGTAGATGTGGACTTAGGGGTGTAAAGGAGTTATAAGATTTTTGACCAATGTGATCTATACACAGAAAACCTTAAAATGCACCCACCCATAATACACACAATGGAGGAGGCCATGAGCAACTTTCCACTGGTATCAACCTACTAACTCTTCTTGCAACCCTTAGCTCGTAATATAATTTTCTTACTATAAAAACTCAACTTTCAAGATGGCCACCTCTATTGACCGAGTACATTTTAAGTTTATTACAGGATGAAATAAAAATGCAGAGAAGAGCAAACAATGAATTTCCAAGGAATAAGAGAAGGAGGTATAAAACCAGATGGTGTTTTTGAGAGGTTATATGAAGTAACAGAAGGGAGTAAAAAAGGAATTTTCATGAAGAACCCATGGAAAAAGAACACGTGTTCCAGTATAAGGTATATAGGAACAAGGTATGGAACCAAAACATTGTGGACCATTAAAGGGGTGGCACAATAATAATAATAAAAAAAAAAAACATGGTTGATGTCCTCAAAAAACAAACATGTCTACAGGTTGCAAATTGTATTGCAAGTCAGCGCAACCAACGTAAAAGCTGCACTACCATATATAATATATGAATAGTTATGGTAACATTTCTGATAGAAGGCAGCCATGTTTTTCTAGTCCTGTGCAGCCCGTTTAGTACATGGTTGTGAGGTTCCTATACCAGGATGTTTAACGTAATGACACAACCATTTTTTCCTGAAACTTCCAGCTGAAAACCTAAAATGCAGCAAGAAGCAAAATAGGCCACAAACACCTCCTAACAGTGGGCATGTGGTCCAAGGCAACATGTTTTACGTCCTCCTCGATATAAAAGAAAGGAGGCATTAAAAGATACTGTACAGGTATTGGCATACGTACGTAATCAGACGTGATCTTCCCAGCTTTGGAGATGATTGGGCACTTCCAGTTCCTTTTCCCGATTCCTGGGACAAATCTGTTTCACAGCCTGTCTTGCATGGCTTATGATAATCCAGAGAAGCATCATCCGAATCGTTGCTGAATCCAGTTGGTGCTTTAGTGACAGTAGGAGAGGGAGGCAAGGCTGGCTTTCCTCCAAATGGGTTAAAGTTTGGGTCATCCCATCGGCTGGGGTCAAAATTATAGGAAGATTTGGAAAGAGGGACGTCCTCAGGGTCGGTAGTGGTATCTGAGTTCTTGGATGTGGCTTTCTGAACATGGTCTTTCGATATCCTTGATGGAAGTTTACTGACTGATTTCCGAACTTTCTTTGGTGGATCTTTCTTGACCTCTTCGCATGATTCCATTGATGAGTTCTGGTCAACCTCTCTCTCAGAAGTATCCGCCGCTAAACCATTGTCTATCTGTAGAACATTATTATTATTATTCCTGAACTGTTCATTATCATCTTCTGAATGTTCTCCATCCACCATTTGTTGTCGAGTATCATTGTCATTTGGTGGAAACAGACATTTAACCACACAATCTTCTGGTGGCTGCACTAGAGCATTATCGGGAATGGGTTCTTGGATTGTACTTCCTGAGGTCTTCATTGTAGTACCATCATCATGGCAGACATCAGGAGCACTCGTAACATTGTCCACCTTGGTTTCAAGGTCCAGTTCTGGGGTTCCATTACTTGGTATATTGTTATTATCGTTTATAGATAATGCAGATAGGAGTTTGGTGACCTCTTTTTTTGTTTCTGTCAAGCCTACAAAACAGGAAAAAAAAAATCAATGATAAATTTGGTGTATTAACAAATCTCAAAAAATTGTGTGGTCATAGCACCATATCAACTCTACTATTCTTAAAAGAGATATACACAAAAAAGGCTCACTGGTGGATAAGACCCAAAAACCCTGTATAACTGTATAGGGCACAGAAATTTACCGCAACCCCGGGCGTCACTCCACCAAACAACCAGAACGACCCACCAACAGAATGGATACACAACAAAAACTATGGGCATAAAGTCTGAATAATATCAAAATTTATTTACCATGGTACATAACACAACATGATTAGAAATAAAAATTCCATAAAAATTATATATATACTTCTAAAATAACCACTCAATGATAAAATTTACATGTATATAAAAAAAACCCACATAAAATGAATAGTTTGCCAAGTTATGAGTGTGAAGACTTGTCTATTTACATGCCACCATATTAGTACAAGGACTGTATAATTATCTGCAGACAATACAAATCTTCAATAATGTCTAAAACTCACCCATATTCATTACGTGGGACAATCGTGACCCACGTAGTGAATATGGGTGAGTTTTATGGAATTTTTATTTCTAATCATGTTGTGTTATGTACCATGGTAAATAAATTTTGATATAATTCAGACTTTATGCCCATAGTTTTTGGTGTGTATCTATTCTTAAAAGAGATTGTCTGGTTTAGAAAACTCATACACTTTTAGGTAACTCAAAGTTAGTAGACAGGGCTCCACTGTTCACTGCCCTTATCTATAAGACCAGAGCAGAGAGTGGCTACAAGGAACCATTCTGCTCTGGAGGACCTGGCACACCTATGCATTACATAGACAGCCCATTGAGTTACATGTTAATTGTGTAATGCTTCATTTTGGCAAGGGTGGTGCTATAGGGAAAGATTTATTGCTAGGCTGTCCCATACATTATAACTGATGACTTATTCATTGCTAAACATTCATTTGATGACTATGGGGAAAAGTAAGCCACAGCCAGACAGATCTGGTGTCAACTAATCCCTCGGATATCATCTGTCGGAGAAGAGTCGAGGGGCCACTATACATCTTTTACTGGATTTTGCTGACTTAGGGTCTTATTACACGGGCCGACTATGGCCCGATCATTATAGTAAACAAGCGCCCATCTGCTAGATTGGTGCTCGTTTACTGGAACCATTAGACGGCCCAATCATCAGCAGCAAGGGTTGCATGGACATCGTAAGCGATGTCCATGCAGCCCTTGCCCAAACATCTGACACTTTACCTCTCCCAGGTCTGCTCTTCCAATTTGGCCGATTATCGCTCCATGTAATAGGGCCTATAGTATATAGGTGTATAGCCAATTTTACTCTGGAGGACCTGGTGTGTCCATAGATTACATGGACAGCCTATAAATCTCAAAGAATTGTGTAATATTCTCTTAACCCTGTGGGGGTGCTATAGTGAAACTGAAGATTCCCCCCCACAAATTACATCTAATGTGATAGGATAGGATATTCGCTTTTTATGGTGCGTTCACACCTACAGGATCTGCAGCAGATTTTCTGCAGCAGATTTCATTTAAATAACTGAACACAGCATCAAATCTGCTGCAGATCCAGTAGGTGTGAACGCACCCTTAGACTATAAATACTTAGATATGAGATATGGCAGATTTTCTAGGATTAGAAAAACATGGCTTATTTCTTCCTAAAATAGCGCCACACCTGTCCTCTGGCTGTATGTGGTATTACAACTTGGCTTCATTCACTTCAATGAAACTGAGCCACAATGTAACACATAACCTGAGGAAGAATGTGATGCTGTTTCCATAAGTAAGAGGCTGTTTTTTTCCAATCCTGGATAACCCCTTTAGGGTACGTTCACACAAACAGACTTGCAGCGGAAATCTCGCTACGAGTTAAGGTCCTGGCAGGTGCCTTGTCAATACATACTCGCAGTGGTCTGAAAGACCGCTGCGAGTATGTAATGCAGCCGCCCCCTTAACCCCTTCGGCTGGCGCTCGGCTCCCCCGCTTGTCTGTTATACATTACCTGTCTCCTTGCTGCACGGGGTCCCGGCGTCCTGCCCTCCCGCCCAGCCAATCAGTGTGTTGCCCAGCCGCAGCCATGTATGTATTGACAAGACACCTGCCAGGACCTTGACTCATAGCAGATCTCGCTGCAAAATTAGCAGCGAGATTTCCGCCGCGAGTCGGTATGTGTGAACGTACCCTTAAAGGATTTAGAAACCCATTTCTGAATACTGGGTTGGGGGGTAGGATCCATATCTTCTTTTATTAGACACAGTGGACTGAGGCTACAAAGCCGGCTGCTTTTAATAACAGCTGTGTAATACTCAGCTTCACCTGCAGGGGTGCTGCAGGAAGTTTGAACACCTGCTAGAAGGATTTACAAAACTCAAACCAATGGCAAAGGGGTTTGGTCAGTGCCAGCTCTAGGTGACCCATTTACCCGTCATAATCTTATAATGTACAAGATGATCCTAAGGTGTATTTACCCTTTAATGTTTTAAGAATCCATAATTCTTTTCCAGGGCAGTTTTGAAGCTGATCACTGATATGTCAATGTACAATCCCTACTACTGGTTTTTGGAGGACTCTTTGAACAAAGAACATATGGCACTAGAGTTTGCATATGGTCCTCGCTTTGGGGGTTATGGAAAGAGCCAAGGATTGCTAGCATGTTGTCTTTAAAAACACCAAGAAGAGGATGGCAGCGGAAAATTAGCAAACAGGGTCTTTTATTGTTCTGGAAGGTGAGGACACCATCACTGTGACCCTTTCCTATCAGTCTTGTATGACACGTCCACCCTCGACACAACAGAAAACAGGATATCCTAGAGAAGCGGTATTCATATTGTCATAAGAATTTAATATCACCACCATTTATTAATAAACATTAATACATGTACATATCCTGCCTATTGCCAAGTGGCCAGATGGTCCTCAAACTAAAGAAGAGCCATATCTCATATCTAAGTATTTATAGTCTAAGGGTACGTTCACACCTACAGGATCTGCAGCAGATCTGATGCTGTGTTCAGTTATTTAAATGAAATCTGCTGCAGAAAATCTGCTGCAGATCCTGTAGGTGTGAACGCACCATAAAAAGCGAATAAAATAACTAAAACTGCATTAAAGGGATAACAATAGGAACCTGCATCATAATTCACATTTTCTATAGTGATCTTACCAGCCCCCCCCCCCCCCCCCCCATCTGTAATATCTTACAATGACTTGGCTCCTTCCATACAAGCGTTCTGTGACAACGACTCCGGGAAGCCTCAGCCGATAATTACGTTACAAATACGCTGCTTTCATGTTAAGCCAAAAAATGGGATTGTTCTATGTAAAAGCTATAATCATGGCAATTAGGTATAAAAGAAGGTTATAAGTACCTTTAATCCTGAGGTCCGGGGGAAATCCTGTACCACCACCCCCCACCCTTCCCTCCAGTCTACCAGGTGTATTTAAGAACACTGGTGTCTTATATGGGTCGGTGGGCCCTCTAGGAACCAGCACAAAGATGTGACAGCTATCCATGCATCCCCTATAGCTATGAACCTGCTAATCCCATCATAGAATGGAAATATTGACTGTGGGAAAGGGTTATTACATTGAATTATTGTGGGCTGTACCCAGTTTAGTCAGGAGTCACCAACCATCTCATGTATGGCGGACTTCTATCTCCTGATAACGTCAAGGGAGAGATGGATCAGTTAGTTGCATTTTAACATGCCGAATCTAAGGTGTATGGCTATGAGCCTCTTTCTTCATAGTAGTCATAGATGGTCATCCTCAGGTCATGCAAAAAAAAAAAAAAATAGTCTGTGGAGCCTCATTTAAGAGAGTCTCGAAACACGGGACTAGCCAGATATCACCATGGGAAGGGCCCGGCCAAAGGGAAACCACCCCTAGGCTGGTCCTTCCCGGAGGGATGTCTGGTTAGTCCCTTGTTTCGAGACTCTTAAATGTTTTTTACACATTTGTGTTTCCCAGGGAGCAATGCACCTAGGATTTCACTGCATTGAGCGCATTACCCAGCAGCCAACAGTGTTATCTTTGGCTGGTCTCCCTGAGATCAGCAATCTGTTTCCCGTAAAAAACATAGCTGGGCCAATCCACAGGTTGTGTATGATATAGCAGCTCTACCTCATTCATCATCTGCATTCAACCAATAGATAGGTGTGGCACTGTTTACAGAAGAAAGCAGCAGTGTTCCTCTAATTCTGGACAACCCCCAGTAAAGTACCAGCAGAGTCACCTTTACTTGATCTACACACAGTATGTGGGATAGTTACTGCTGCTTCTCAAGAACCTTAGCGATGGGTGGTGCAGAAAACTGTGGTCAGAATCAATAGCTTTGTCTTCTCGGTGAGGATTTCCCCTTGTTCCTCCCACGTCTTAGACACTACTTGCATTGTTCATACGTCCTTTTTGAAATGGTCTCCTGATCTCACGTCACCCAGAAGCTTTAATGAATCCAACACATGTGGGTGATAATTTCACATGGAAACATTATGTTAAAGGCGTTCTCTAGGATTAGAAAAACATGGCTTATTTCTTCCTAAAATAGCGCCACACCTGTCCTCTGGCTGTATGTGGTATTACAACTTGGCTTCATTCACTTCAATGAAACTGAAGCCCCCCCGCTGTCTGTTATACATTACCTGTCTCCTTGCTGCACAGGGTCCCGGCGTCCTGCCCTCCTGCCCAGCCAATCAGTGTGTTGCCCAGCCGCAGCCATGTATGTATTGACAAGACACCTGCCAGGACCTTGACTCATAGCAGATCTCGCTGCAAAATTAGCAGCGAGATTTCCGCCGCGAGTCGGTATGTGTGAACGTACCCTTAAAGGATTTAGAAACCCATTTCTGAATACTGGGTTGGGGGGTAGGATCCATATCTTCTTTTATTAGACACAGTGGACTGAGGCTACAAAGCAGGCTGCTTTTAATAACAGCTGTGTAATACTCAGTTTCACCTGCAGGGGTGCTGCAGGAAGTTTGAACACCTGCTAGAAGGATTTACAAAACTCAAACCAATGGCAAAGGGGTTTGGTCAGTGCCAGCTCTAGGTGACCCATTTACCCGTCATAATCTTATAATGTACAAGATGATCCTAAGGTGTATTTACCCTTTAATGTTTTAAGAATCCATAATTCTTTTCCAGGGCAGTTTTGAAGCTGATCACTGATATGTCAATGTACAATCCCTACTACTGGCAGATCAGCTTGGGTCACACAGTGTAGGCAGTGGTGTAGCTACCATAGAGGCAGGGCAGGCAGCTGCTATGGGGCCTATGAAGGAGGGGGCCCCGGAGATGTACAGGGAAGATAATAACCATCCTGTGTCCTTCTGCTTAACCCCTTATATACTGCAGTGTGTTAGTGACCCAATATTCACTTACTTGCTGCAACACAAAAAAGGGTTAAAAGCAGAACACAAGGAGGTCTGTGCTTCACTGCTGTGATAACCTCTGACCTCTGCAGGCGCTCAGTTCAGGGGTTATCAGTGCAGGAGCAGAGATTTCCTTGTCTCCTGCTTTTTTGTGTTGCAGCATGTAAGTGAACTCTGGGTCACTTACACACTGCAGTATATAAGGGGTTAACCAGAAGGTAGACTGCTCTTGCACCTATGTATTTAACCATAAGGGCTCCTAATGAGCCCTTATAATTAAAAACAGTGGACTGACAGAGCAAGCAGCCATTGGCTCTCTGCTCTGCCAGTCACTCTTGTGGCTGCAGGCAGGATTCTGCCTGTGTGTGTATGTATATATACATACGCAGTGCTTTGTGTTGTGCGTGAGGGGGGGGGGGGGGGGGGCGTACAGTTCTATGCTATGGGTGTAGGGTAGTATAGCTCTCCAGTGGTTGTAGTTTTCAAACAACTAGAGAGCCACAGGTGTGGGAACACCGGTGTCAGGTATCTATTATCATCAGTTTCATGGGGAGATTACATACATCTACCAGGCAAAGGGTTAACCAGTCAGATGCTTTGTAAGGCAGCCATAGAAAAATGCCAGGAATCCTTCTAGCGGAGACTGTTTTTGACATTTATTTCCAGTGCGGGCTGGTATGTAGTCTGAGGACACACCGAATATTCAATGTAAACAAGACAGAAATAGGCCCAGAACATGAAAGAATGTGGAAGCGTCGCCAGAACCGTCATACTGGAGCCCAACATACTGGAGCCATCCATACAGCGGTGTAACAGGGAGATAGATAGATAGATAGGAGATAGATAGATGATAGATAGATAGATAGATAGATAGATAGATAGATAGATAGATAGGAGATAGATAGATAGATAGATAGGAGATAGATAGATAGATAGATAGATAGGAGATAGATAGATAGATAGATAGATAGATAGATAGATAGATAGATAGATAGGAGATAGATAGATAGAAGATAGATAGATAGATAGATAGAGATAGAAGATAGATAGGAGATAGATAGATAGAAGATAGATAGATAGATAGATAGATAGGAGATAGATAGATAGATAGAAGATAGATAGGAGATAGATAGATAGATAGATAGATAGATAGATAGATAGATAGAAGATAGATAGGAGATAGATAGATAGAAGATAGATAGATAGATAGATAGATAGATAGATAGATAGATAGGAGATAGATAGATAGATAGATAGGAGATAGATAGATAGATAGATAGATAGATAGGAGATAGATAGATAGAAGATAGATAGATAGATAGAGATAGAAGATAGATAGGAGATAGATAGATAGAAGATAGATAGATAGATAGATAGAAGATAGATAGGAGATAGATAGATAGAAGATAGATAGATAGATAGATAGATAGGAGATAGATAGATAGATAGGAGATAGATAGATAGGAGATAGATAGATAGGAGATAGATAGATAGAAGATAGATAGGAGATAGATGGATAGGAGATAGATAGATAGATAGATAGAAGATAGATAGGAGATAGATAGATAGATAGATAGATAGATAGATAGATAGATAGATAGAGATAGAAGATAGATAGGAGATAGATAGATAGAAGATAGATAGATAGATAGATAGATAGATAGATAGAAGATAGATAGGAGATAGATAGATAGAAGATAGATAGATAGATAGATAGATAGATAGGAGATAGATAGATAGGAGATAGATAGATAGGAGATAGATAGATAGAAGATAGATAGGAGATAGATGGATAGGAGATAGATAGATAGATAGATAGATAGATAGATAGATAGATAGAAGATAGATAGGAGATAGATAGATAGATAGATAGATAGATAGATAGATAGATAGATAGATAGGAGATAGATAGATAGATATATATAGATAGATAGGAGATAGATAGATATATATAGATAGATAGATAGATAGGAGATAGATAGATAGATAGATAGGAGATAGATAGATAGATAGGAGATAGATAGATAGATAGGAGATAGATAGATAGATAGATAGATAGATAGGAGATAGATAGATAGGAGATAGATAGATAGATAGATACATAGATAGATAGATAGATAGATAGATAGATAGATAGAATCCATGGACATCTGGCTGTTCAGCTGTTATTGTGCGGCATGGTGACTATATTTAGTTTCCTCTTTTCCTCTGACTCACTCACCCACATACTGTATATCTGAATCATAAACCAAAGAAAACAAGCTGTCAGGAAGCGTGAAAGCTTTTATGTTCTGGAGATGATCTGATCAGTCACGATACAGGGAATGGGGCATAAGAACATGAAATCACAGGCTCATGATGAGTACAGCACGGGGGCTATGTGGGCGCCACAACATAGAGATGTCCTACACCACTGGGGGAGGGGTAGAGTTTCTTTTTATGGTGACTGGCAGCTGGCTTAGGGGGAGAAAAGCATATATCGAAATAAGCTCTCCAGAAGGAATACTTATAGGCCAGGCAATGTTCTGTAGGAAAAAGTTATGCATAAAATGGAAGACCTATAGGCCAGGCAATGATCTGTGAAATATAGTGAGCAAAATAGCCCCCCATACCCCTCCAGAAAGAAGACTCACAGGCCAGGCAATGCTCTGAGGGAAAAATATATGTAAAATACCTCTCCTCCAGAAAAACCTGTATAGACCAGGCAATGCTCCCTTGGATAGTGTATGAAAAATAGCGCTCTCTCTCTCTTAAAATTAAAATAATGATGTCTTCCTTTAGAAGAAAGGCTTTATAGGCCCAGCAAAGCTCCATGAGAAAAAGTTTGCTGCATTTACACCTGGGTCCTAATGTCCACCAGAGGGGCCAAATGGCTCTTCTGCCAACATAAGACTATACTTGTAGTATAAACGGGACATAATAGTTGGGGGAAACTTTTATATGTTAAGCTTTAATGTTACTCCTCCAGCGACTACTTAAATCTGAGCACAACCAATACTACACCGAGGGTTACTCTCTATAGTGGAAATCTCTGTTTCGGTGCCAGGCACAATTTAACTCAAGCATTGGTTTCCATTGATTTCTATAGAGTAAGATAGTAACATGTGACCAGGGTGCTACAATGTCACTATGTAGCCCAGGATCCCATCCCCATGGTCCAACAAAGCTCCATTCACTCACTGAGAATAAAAGGTTGTCATGTCTTAGCTGACCCCGATTGTTACCCTTGGGGTGGGATGAGGGTAGAATACAGTTCCTTGTGGCTGATGGTACATCTTATACCACATAAGACCACATGTTCTTACGTCCATAAAGATTTTATCACTTCACATTTTACAACTTTCTGAAATTCTCCCAGTATCAATTCCTGCAAGTGTTTAAGATCTCTGCTTTCTGAGAAAGAATGAGAACCATCCTGAGGTGAAATACATACAATAGTGTCTCATCTACACCAAAACACCGCAAAGTAATCTGCCCTGTGTCCTAATAGTTTGGTACAATGTATCAGATTATCTAGACCCTGGGCTGTGTATCTCAGGACTGTCTGGACTGGATTCAACTGTAACAAACAGTCAGCTGGGAGATCTGTGGTTTCCCATTCACCGACATCAATCAGAGACTATGGTTTCATGGTGTATTGTCATACCACTGTGTGCATTATCGTATCCTTACTGTGACATCAATGTGTGTATTATCCCGGTACTGTGACATCACTGTGTGTATTATCCCTGTGCTGTGACATCACTGTGTGTGTTATCCCTGTACTGTGACATCACTGTGTGTATTATCCCTGTACTGTGACATCACTGTGTGTATTATCCCGGTACTGTGACATCACTGTGTGTATTATCCCGTTACTGTGACATCACTGTGTGTATTATCCCTGTACTGTGACATCACTGTGTGTATTATCCCGGTACTGTGACATCACTGTGTGTATTATCCCGGTACTGTGACGTCACTGTGTGTATTATCCCTGTACTGTGACATCACTGTGTGTATTATCCCTGTACTGTGACATCACTGTGCGTATTATCCCTGTACTGTGACATCACTGTGCGTATTATCCCTGTACTGTGACATCACTGTGTGTATTATCCCTGTGCTGTGACATTACTGTGTGTATTATCCCTGTACTGTGACGTCACTGTGTGTATTATTCCTGTACTGTGACATCACTGTGTGTATTATCCCTGTACTGTGACATCACTGTGTGTATTATCCCTGTTCTGTGACATCACTGTGTATTATCCCCCCTGTACTGTGACATCACTGTGTGTATTATCCCTGTATCAGTGGCGGATTAAATGTACCCTGGGCCCCGGGCTGTCCACCCAACCTGGGCCCCCCCCAGTCAATCCGCCTACATTATACTCCGGCACCTCCCCCCCTCCCCCCACGCTGTCCCCAATAAACACTGACTGCCTCCCCTCCCTGCTGGCCCCAATAAACATAATGTTTGGTCCCAGTTAGCATTGTCCACCCCACCTCCACTGCCCCCAATAAACATACTGAGAGGAGGGAGCTGATCTTATAGGGGAGGTCGCAGGGTCACAGCAGCACAGAGGATGTCAGGAGAAGAGGGTGCTAATCCTATAGGAGAGGTCCCAGCAGCACAGAGGATGTCAGGAGAGGAGGGTGCTAATGCTATAGGAGAGGTCCCAGCAGCACAGAGGATGTCAGGAGAGGGGGGTGCTGATCTATAGGAGAGGTCCGAGCAGCACAGAGGATGTCAGGAGAGGAGGGCGCTGATATAATAGGGGAGGGTCACAGCAGCACAAAGGATGTCAGGAGAGGAGGGCGCTGATCTTATATGGGACGTCACAGCAGCACAGAGGATGTCAGGAGAGGAGGGTGCTGATCTATAGGGGAGGTCACAGCAGCACAGAGGATGTCAGGAAAGGAGAGTGCTGATCTATAGGAGAGGTCTGAGCAGCACAGAGGATGTCAGGAGAGGAGGGGGCTGATCTTATAGGGGAGGTCGCAGTGTCCCAGCAGCACAGAGGATGTCAGGAGAGGAGGGTGCTAATCCTATAGGAGATGGTCCCCCTCTTCCCCCCTTATAGATGGTCACCCTCTTCCCTCCTTATAGATGGCCCCCCTCTTCCCCCCTCTTATAGATGGTCCCCCTCTCCCTTTCTCTTATAGATGGTCCCCCTCTTTCCCCCCCTCTTATAGATGGCCCCCCTCTCCTCCCCCCCTTATAGATGGTCCCCCTCTCCCCCCCCTCTTATAGATGGTCCCCCTCTCCCCCCCTCTTATAGATGGTCCCCCTCTTCCCCCCCTCTTATAGATGGTCCCCCTCTTTCCCCCCCTCTTATAGATGGTCCCCCTCTTCCCCCCCCCTCTTATAGATGGTCCCCCTCTTCCCCCCCCTCTTATAGATGGTCCCCCTCTTCCCCCCTTCCCTCTTATAGATGGTCCCCCTCTCCCCCCTCTTATAGATGGTCCCCCTCTTCCCCCCCCCTCTTATAGATGGTCCCCCTCTTTCCCCCCCTCTTATAGATGGCCCCCCTCTCCCCCCCCCCCTCTCCCCCCCCCCTCTTATAGATGGTCCCCCTCTTTCCCCCCCTCTTATAGATGGTCCCCCTCTCCCCCCCCCTCTTAGAGATGGTCCCCCTCTCCCCCCCCTCTTATAGATGGTCCCCCTCTTCCCCCCCCTCTTATAGATGGTCCCCCTCTTTCCCCCCCCCTCTTATAGATGGTCCCCCTCTTTCCCCCCCCCTCTTATAGATGGTCCCCCTCTTTCCCCCCCCCCCTTATAGATGGTCCCTTTTTTCCCCCCCCCTCTTATAGATGGTCCCCCTCTTCCCCCCCTTCCCTCTTATAGATGGTCCCCCTCTTTCCCCCCCCTTATAGATGGTCCCCCTCTTCCCCCCCTTCCCTCTTATAGACGGTCCCCCTCTTTTCCCCCCTCTTATAGATGGTCCCCCCTCCCCCCTCCGTGCAGGCAGATTTAAAAAATAAAAAAACTCACCTTACAACCCGTTCCCCTGTCGATCCTCTCCTCTCCTGCAGGCTCTGTCTGACCCCCGGCTGTTGCGCAGCTGCCAGAGGTGTCCCGTCCTATCCCCCCGGCAGCGCGCGCATCAGAGAGCTCCCTGTGCACCAGAAGTCACAGTCACAAGCGCACGGGGAGCTCTGTGATGCGCGCGCTGCCGGGGGGATAGGACGGGACACCTCCGGCAGCTGTGCAACAGCTGGGGGACAGTAAGAGCAGGACTCTTGTGACCGCAAGCAAAACAATGCTTGCGGTCACAAGAGCCTGCAGTGGCGAGGGGGGGCCGGGCCGCAGCAGCATTATTATGTGGGCGGCGTGGCATGGGCCCCCCGGAGCCCCGGGCGGCCGCCCAGACCGCCCACATTATAATCCGCCATTGCCCTGTACTGTGACATCACTGTGTGTATTATCCCTGTACTGTGACATCACTGTGTGTATTATCCTTGTACTGTGACATCACTGTGTGTATTATCCCTGTACTGTGACATCACTGTGTATTATCCCGGTACTGTGACATCACTGTGTGTATTATCCCGGTACTGTGACATCACTGTGTGTATTATCCCTGTACTGTGACGTCACTGTGTGCATTATCCCGGTACTGTGACATCACTGTGTATTATCCCGGTACTGTGACATCACTGTGTGTATTATCCCGGTACTGTGACGTCACTGTGTGTAATATAACTGTACTGTGACATCACTGTGTGTATTATCCCTGTACTGTGACATCACTGTGTGTATTATCCCTGTACTGTGACATCACTGTGTGTATTATCCCTGTACTGTGACATCACTGTGTGTATTATCCCTGTACTGTGACATCACTGTGTATTATCCCGGTACTGTGACATCACTGTGTGTATTATCCCGGTACTGTGACATCACTGTGTGCATTATCCCGGTACTGTGACATCACTGTGTGCATTATCCCTATACTGTGACATTACTGTGTACAGTATATTGTCCATATCCTGTGACATCACTGTGTAGCATTAGACATCTACTGTTACCTCACTTTATCCATTATCCCTCTACATTATGGAGACCAAAATCACAGGATGTTAAGATGCCAACCAAGGGCCTTAAAATGGCACAACCAGCATGGAGGCCTAATATATGCCAGTACATGCAGTAGGCTGGGTCCCCCCACCCCCCCACCCCCAGCAGTAACTTTCTCAGGCACCACGCTTAGCGAGACAAATCAGACAACCTGCACACCGAGGCTGTGGATAAGAATTACATCCGCACGGCCGATTACCTTGAGTTTGCTCCTTGACAGGTGACGGGATGGGAGTATCGTCTTCAGGAGTGTCAAAGTTTCCCTCGGAGTCTGAGCTGCGGAAGACAGTAAACCAGTTGTGTTAGATTCTTGTCATCGTTCCTCACTAGATAAACATCTGTTTGTGGAAAGAGCCATACGAGCCGTGTCCCCAATGGCAGCCGAGAGTTCATAGTCAAGAGTGAGAGAAGAAATGTGACCAGAAAATAGAATTCCTTGAGACGTCTTCTTCTAGCAAGTGGATAAAACTTCTGTTCAACTTATATTAGTTCTCTTTGGTTGGTGCCAACCAGTGAGTGGGTGCTACCCTGTATTCCTGAATGGCAAACCTGTCTCCACTGGCATATAATAATTCATCACTAGGGATGAGCCACCATGCTCTATAGAGTATAGTATTCGCTCGAGTATCGGGCTACTCAAAAATTCTCTATATTAGAGTACTGTGATATGAACAGCTTGTTGAGAGGCTGCTGAGCATAATGCATTGCCATAGCGTTACAGTATACCTGCCACAATCGGACCTTCCGGATCAGCGGGGAGATCTTCTGCTAATCCGGAAGGTCAGCTCCGTATCCATGGAGACTCCACCTCCCGGATCGGCAGAGGACCTCTATGCTGATCCGGAGGGTCTTATTTTGAAAGGTATAGTTTAAACCACATGGGGGGAGGTATACTTACCAGAGAGGTCTTCTGTCTATCGTTTTCCCAGAAACATATGGGAATGTATTAGACTAATAGCCCTATTTCACGGAACGATTATCGTTCATAGACTCGCTCCAATGACCGCTCGTTAACGAGCACTTAACGATTTTTTTCAGCGAACGATAACACATAATACGTGTGGGAACGTGAACGATATCTGTAGTGTAACGTTTTTTTTTGCGGTCGTTACATCGTTACATGGTCGTTTAAAACGTGGGGTAGACATTTCAAGGACGACTGAAAGATTTTTTATTCAATGAAAAGATTAGCGAATTATTGTTGAAAGACCAACGATTTTTTTTCGACATGTTGAAAAAAAATAGTGAACGACTCAACGACGATTTCGCTGTTGTCGTTCGCTCGTTTACAGCTATTCCACAGAACGAATATTGTTAACAAGCGGTCGTTTGAACGATTTTAAGAACGATAATCGTTCAAAAAAGTTCCGTGGAATAGGGCCTTAAGGCTAGTCATACACATGCACTGTTTTCGGCAGTCGACCATGGGGGAGGTTTATCAAACATGGTGTAAAGTGAAACTGGCTCAGTTGCCCCTAGCAACCAATCAGATTCCACCTTTCATTCCTCATAGACTCTTGGGAAAATGAAAGGTGGAATCTGATTGGTTGCTAGGGGCAACTGAGCTAGTTTCACTTTACACCATGTTTGATAAATCTCCCCCCATGTGTATAGGGGTCTCCTGACTGTCCCCTAATGGCAGATGAGATAAGGGTCGGTCATGTTGGATTCACAATGTCTGATCCTTTTGTTCTCTAGTAGATCACTAGGATTTGTATAGAAACACATGCACACCCAGATGAGCCAAGTGTGCATATACATGAAGTTATCAGGAGAGATATGAACTAGTCTTTCTGATAAAGCAGACAGAATAAGTCATCTTGATATAGATGCATTGTATCAGATTAAATTCTGAGCCAATTTTCCATTCAGTACCATGGGAAAGCTGAGTGACAACTTCAGGTGTGTGGGAGAGCTGGGTAACATGGGAGCTGTAACGTCCTGTCACCTGTACAGACCCGGCTGCACTGAATCTCTTCCCTACTTGCCCTCCGGTCCTCGGAGCGTATAGCAGACAGTTCCAGGATCACCATATGGTTCTAGTAATACAGCACAGTAAGCAATAACCCTATAAACCGTGCCAAGGACGTGAACATAAAACAACGTCTGCACAATGTAGAGCACATGGCTGAGGATACCCCGAGGTATCATGTACTAAAGTGAGGTGGATTAGCAGGATATGTGAAGCCATGGCCTCTCAGCTCTTGGATTGCAGCTGTTGTCTGACCTGACCTCGCCCTGTTGTCAGCAGGTGACTACACAAACAGTGACCCCACCAGCCCCGGGGGACTGACATGGAAGCACATGTGTCACCGGTCTCCATTACTTGCTAATATACCTGGTGTGTCAATTTCCAAGATCTCCGCTACTTAAAGGGGTTATCCAGCGAAAATCTTTTTCTTTTAAATCAACTGGTTTCAGAAAGTTATATAGATTCGTAATTTACTTCTATTTAAAAATCTAAAGTCTTCCTATACTTATCAGCTGCTTTATGTCCTGCAGGAAGTGGTGTATTCTTTCCAGTCTGACACAGTACTCTCTGCTGCCACCTCTGTCCAGAGCAGGAGAGGTTTTCTATGAGGATTTGCTGCTGCTCTGGACAGTTCCTGATATGGACAGAGGTGGCAGAAGAGAGCACTGTGTCAGACTGAAAAGAATACACCACTTCCTGCAGGACATACATCAGCTAATAAGTACCAGAAGACTGGAGATTTTAAAACAGAAGTAAATTATAAATCTACATACCTTTCTGAAACCAGCTGATTTGAAATTTTTTTTTCCGCTGGAGTACCCCTTTAAAGGCTGCAAATCCACCCGGATCCAGTTATATTTGTTATAATGTATCCGTTCTACAGAATACAAATGTATCAATATGTAGTTTATACTATGTATCTAAATTAAATATCACAATGTATCCTGTCTAAACAAGCTGGACTCTAAACTCTTATCACCGAACAATTCCTTTAAGTAAAGACCACAGAACTCTATGCCAACTAGCGGAGTCATACAGTCGGAGGCCCCAGGGTAGGGCGCCGTCCCAGCTCTATGTTACTGTACGGCCTCCTCCAGTATACATACTTGTGGTCAGTTCTCCTTCTCTATACATTTTGCCAAAAACAAGAACAGATCTTGGCAGAAAAAAACAACATATGAAGGAAATGCGGACTACAAGTATGTGCGTGTATGCCTTCCCCCGGCCCCCCTGACGGAGTCTGGACCCCCTCATAGTGTCACCACCACTGTCATCCATGCTACTATGAATGCGCAAGATGCACATGGGGGAGATTTATCAAACATGGTGTAAAGTGAAACTGGCCCAGTTGCCCCTAGCAACCAATCAGATTCCACCTTTCATTTTCCAAAGAGTCTGTGAGGAATGAGAAGTGGAATCTGATTGGTTGCTAGGGGCAAGTGATCCATTTTCATTTTACACCATGTTTGTAACTGGGCTCTGTAGGTTCTCTGAGTGCATGTAGTAAAACTGTATACAGAGGTGCAGAGGAGCCCCAGTGCAGTTAAGGACTGATACGGCCTCTTTGCTGCCACCAATGACTGTGTTCGGAACTGCAGGGCTACCCAAGCCTTGGTACATTTAAATATTGCGAACGCTGCTGCCTTAGTATCATTATCATTGCATACTACTGCACTAGTGATATAAAATAATTTACATTTTCTTTATTAAACTTTATTTCATAACTTTATTATAAGAAGTTTGAAAAAAAACATCCATATTTTTATTTGCCAGAATTTAAAAGTTGTTCGCCCAATTTTTATTTTTTTTTCTTTCAAATCAACTGGTGCCAAAAATTTCTAATTTACTTCTATTAACAAGTCTCCAGTCTTCCAGTATTTATGAGCTGCTGTATGTCCTGCAGGAAGTGGTGTAATCTTTCCAGTCTGACACAGTGCTCTCTGCCGCCACCTCTGTCCAGGTCAGGAACTGTCCAGAGTAGTAGCAAATCCCAATAGAAAACCACTACTGCTCTCCAGACTGGAAAGAATACACCACTTGCTGCAGGACATACAGCAGCTGATAAGTACTGGAATTTTCTTAATAGAAGTAAATTACAAATCTCTTGCCCTAGTTGATTTGAAAGAAAAAAAATGTTCTTTGGTGAACAACCCCTTTAATGCATTGATCGCAGCATGTGACCACAATCCTGCATCATCAATTCAATAAACTTTATTTAAAATACAGTGGAAACCTTTTGAAGACACACATCCTGGTGACACGCTATGTTCAAACCTATAAAAACAGCAGGGGAAACCTTCTCATTTCCTGACATGACGCCCCCCCCCCATGCAGTTCTACAGCTTTAAGGTTTCACAATGGAGCCGTTAGTGGTTAGCGACATTTCCTTCCTACTTTCTTGAGAGTCTCGGCCTTTCTGCAAGTGATGGAAACTTTCTTGATGCAGAAGAGATGGTGACTGAGAATAATAATGGAGATCACTTGTATGTGAGCAGTGATGGACATAGAGGACAAGGGCCATAGCAAAGGTCAAAATGGCCAAAGGGACAGAAGGGTCTGGTGCTTCTTTCACCCTCTAGGGCAAATTTTCTACCCCGAAAAATGCAGTTGGAGCAATGTTCTCCAACCTGTGGCTCTCCAGCAATTGCAAACTACAACTCCCAGCAGGCCCTGGCATGCTGGGAGTTGTAGTTTTGAAACTGCTGGAGGGCCACAGGTTGGAGAACATTGCTGTGGAGAAGGAAGCCCTGCTGCATCTAGTAGCAAAGGGGACAGGGCTGGCGTCAGCTCAGGGCCTACCTGGGCAAGTGCCAGAGCCCCAGTGCCTTCAGGGGCCCGGAGGGGGAGGGGGCCCAGTGTTCTGATGATCAGCCCCCTCACTGTAGTGCAGGATGAGCACTGAACATCAGAAGACAGAAAGAGCAGGGCCTGTGAGCATCCTCCAGAGAGAGAGAGGGGTAAAGGACCTGATCACATGACCTGCAGGTCCTCAATACTACAGTGTGGAGATCCGCCGGGCAGAGAGGAAGAGGGAAAAGATTGAGCTGTAAGTGCTGTGTGTACGTATGTGTGTCAGTCAGTCAGTCAGTAAGTTAGTCAATCATATGTATGTCATTAGGTGCACGTATTAGTAATGTGTGTTTGAGTATGTTAGTGGTGTCTCAAGTGATTGTGAACAGTGTGTAGGTGCTGGGGGCATAGTGCAAAGATGAGGGGCCCACTAACGGTACTATTACACGGAACGATAATAGGCCGATTATCGCTCCGTGTAATAAATACAATGATCAGCCGATGAAAACGTTCATCGGCTGGTGGTTGATATAGGTTTGAACCTATAATTGTTGGGCGCCGACCGCGCATCGCTACGTGTAATTGCGGTGCGCGGCCGGTGACTGACAATATACATTACCTATCCAGGCTGCAGGGCTCCTTTTGCGGTCTTCTTCTCCCTGGGTCCCCCGCGCTCCAGCTTCAGAGCGGCCTGTCTCAGCTGACAGGCTGCTCAGCCAATCACTGGCCGAGACCACCACGTCCAGTAATTGGCTGAGCGGCCTGTCAGCTGAGACAGGCCGCTCTGAAGCTGGAGCGCACGGGACCCGGGGAGAAGAAGACCGCAAGAGGAGCCCTGCAGCCTGGATAGGTAATGTATATTGTAAAGCAAGGGCTGCAAGGACATCGGTAACGATGTCCCTGCAGCCCTTGTTAAACGATAATAGTGTAATAGGCCCAGTAAGCGAGCGCCGATCTAGCAGAGCGGCGCTCGTTTACAGTTATTATCGGGCCCCCATCGGACCGTGTAATACCACCCTAAGGGCCCTATTACACCAACAGATTATCTGACAGATTTTTTGGAGCCAAGGCCAGGAATGGACTATAAACAGAGAACAGGTAATGAGGGAAAGACTGAGATTTCTTTAAGGCACTGCACTATTACCCCAAACATCAGCCATACAGCAAGGAAATCCCCATATAGTGCTGTATACTGTATATACGGCTCCATCACAGTCACTTCTCATGGAACAGCAATATTCTGCAGCACCGCAGCACGTTCACCTAGCAACACTAGCAGCATTTCCTCCAGCGATTGGCTGTACGGAAATTAATCTTCAGTCTCCACATTCATATCTGGCTGCTATCTACATACAAAGTATAATGGGCTATCTGCTTCTATTACCTGCGATTTACAGAGCACCATAGCAATGTATTATAGAGATTGCTGGGGGTTCATACTATAGACCAGGGATGGGGAACCTTCGGCCCTCCAGCTGTTGCACAACTACAATTCCCATCATGCCTGGACAGCCAAAGCTTCGCTTTGGCTGTCCAGGCATGATGGGAATTGTAGTTGTGCAACAGCTGGAGGGCCGAAGGTTCCCCATCCCTGCTATATACAATCTCATTTTATATGCCTTACAATATAGCTGGTTTCTATGCCAAAACAGCGCCACACCTGTCCACAGGTTATGTGTGGTATTGCCCCAGGTCAATGGAGCTGAGTTGTAATATTACTTTTGGTTCGATGTGGCGCTATTTCTATCTTGGATAACCTATCATTTTAACTGCAGGGAATGTGTAGTATTATAATGGGCCCATATGGACGACTGGGTAATACATAGTCACATTGAATCAGACCCACTTTGCATTTTTGGCTACAAGCTCCTGTGCACGGGATCCCCCTATATGGGAGCCATCTGCACTAGCAATTTCTTTAGATGGGTAAAAAATATTAAAGGAGTTCCTGAGCATAGAGGCCCTACTAGGCTGGGTTCATATACTGTATTGTCTATATTACTTATGCCATGCCTAATTTCACCCTATGGGGCACCAGATTGTCTATATTGATAGTGTCATCATACCCAGTGGCTGCCTCTGGTGCATTGCAACATTCATAGGTCTGGTGCCATGCCCAATTTCTGCCTATGGGGCACTATATTGGCTATATTACTAGTGCCATGCCCAATTCCTGCCTATGTTGCATTGGAACATTAATAGGTCTGGTGCAATGCCCAATTTCTGCCTATGGGGCACTATATCATCCATAGTTCTGTTGTCATGTCCAATTTAGGCCTATGGGACGCCAGATCATCCATAATACTAGTGCCATACCCAATTCCTGCCTATGGTGCATTGGATCATACATAGTACTGGTGCCATGTCCAATACCCACCCATGGGGCACCTGAATGTCCACATCTCTGATGCCATGGCCAATTGTTGCCTATGGGGCACCACATGGGAAGCTGGGTGCAATGCATCCAGCCTGTTGCATCTGGCGTTCCCAGGGTGTCTCCATAAATGATCTCAGTAACCTACTAATATAAAATTATATATTATTTCTGCCGCTGGGCCGTGCTGCAAAATCCACATGGCTTCATGTAAACAACACAACCATAAATAAAGGTCGAATATAAAGAGTCACGTCCAACAGTCACGGACATGCGTATAGAACCAGAGACCATGTGATCACATCCTGGATCTATCCTCCATAAATAGCCCATTTTTCACATTCTGGTAAAACCCCTTTAAGGCATAACATGTGAATAGAGGCGGGCTGACCTGGATTCCCCCTTTTACTGTCCACTCCAGCTCCCAGGTCTGGAGGACCACAGGCATCCATAGAGCTGACAGGTGACCCCCCTGGTCCCACTGCAAGAGCGGTTAGCATGTACCCCGCGGCATCCCCCGGGATAAGACACGATGTATGCGGCCCCCCCACCAGCAGACGATCTCTGGGGGGCTGGACCAGCAATGTCCTATAATTTCCATCAGGATGGAAAAATGGACACGCAGGCAAGTTATAGCCGGGATCAAATAACCTCATAGTATTCACGGCTCTGGATATATAGAAGTCTGATTATATAGGAGAACAGGACGGAGTTAACCCATTTGTATACAGGCAGGACACCGAATAATAGTGAATATATCACAGTATACAGTATATCCTGTTCAGTGCCAGGATTGCAGATTGGCTCCATAATCAGTACTATGCAGCATCAACAGATGTAGCAGGGCTAGGTATGTCACCTAATTCAGGGTAAATCTGCAGTCCTATGTAAGACTGCCTGTCACCTATTGGCAGGAGCATCATGAAAAATCCGCAGTTCTATGTAAGACTACCTCTGTCACCTATTGGCGAGAGCATCATGACAAATCTGCAGTCCTATGTAAAACTACCAACTGGATCTTTCATTTAATTATCAGCGGAAGAATTGCGACAAATTTGCAGTCCTAAGTAAAATTATCAACTGGATCTTTCATCTAATTATTAGAGGAAGAATCGTGATAAATCTGCAGTCCTATGTAAATCTACCTCTGTCACCTATTGACGGGAGCATCATGACAAATCCGCAGTCCTATGTAAAACTACCAACTGGATCTTTTATTTAATTATAAGAGGCAGAATCATGACACACCTGCAGTCCTATGTAAAACTACCTCTATCACCTATTGATGAGAGCATCATGACAAATCTGCAGTCTTATGTAAAACTACCTCTGTCACCTATTGGCGGGAGCATCATAACAAATCCGCAGTCCTATGTAAACCTACCAACTGGATCTTTCATCTGACGATTAGATGCAGCATGCCGATAAATCTGCAGTCCTATGTAAAACCACTCTTGCCATCTACCATGAAGTACTCACCCGGATTCCTGCTCCCCCTCGTCCTCCGTCGTCTCCCCTCCGGCACCTCTCACCGCTGACCAGGTCCATTTCGCCCACTGGACTGGTGACAGCATCTGCCAAGGGCTGAATGCCATGGTGCAGATGGCAGGGTGGGTGCAGATACCAGTGATGCCCCCCTGTCCTGGCAGCAGAGCTCAGTGCTGGGGGGTCAGGCTAGATAGCCCAGGTCCTAGGAGAAGCTCTGTGATCTTACATGGAGGATGCCTCTCCCCTGCTCTGAGTGTGGCTGGGAATCAGCTGTCTGGCATGTCTCTGCTATCCCTCCCCCTAGCAGACTGTACTACTGCACATAGCAGGGAGGAGGATCAAAGCCCACACAGATCTGCCAGTGCACACAGGTCCCATCCTCCTCCTCCTCTGCTCATCCATCACTATAACCAATGCACATGCCATCCCTGCCCCATATCCATATCCTTCTTCTTACTATTGTAACCACTCAACAGGTTTCATTGTTGCACAACCTTCCTGCTACATTGTATCAATCCCTCTGTATGCAAAGCAAGCAGCCTTAACCCTTTATGGTCAGATAAAAAGTAATATTGTTGCAACACCCCCCCACCCCCTTGCAGGGCATACTAAAAATGGGGGGAGTTCAACACCCACTGATCCAACAACAGATGAACAGAATACATGCCAGCTTTGTATCCACCCCTCCCCTAGAGTTGAATGGTTCAGTCCCAAATTGTAGGGGAATTAGTAGAACACAAAAAAAAAGTGATGGGAAACCTGCAAAGTAAAGTGGCTGGTGCAGCTGTTCAGCCCACAAAGCTCCTGGGCACCGCCAGGGGAAGGGCACCCAGCTGGGGCTCCCCGCTGCCGCACATTGTGGGATCTTTTTGTGTTTTTTTTTTTGTTTTTTTGGAGGAGCTTTTTGT
Source organism: Dendropsophus ebraccatus (assembly GCF_027789765.1). NCBI lineage: Eukaryota > Metazoa > Chordata > Amphibia > Anura > Hylidae > Dendropsophus > Dendropsophus ebraccatus. The sequence goes on from NC_091454.1 coordinate 204,340,111, forward strand.
TATTTCCTTTCTTTCTTATTTGCAACACAATGGGAAATATTGCAGAGAATCCTGGGAATGTGAAGAGCCCAAGGCTGGGGGGTGGAGGGTGGGAAAGCTTCATTGTTAGCAGAGGGGGGGCTCACATCCATCCTACCTCAGTCACTTGTTTTTAGTCTAGAATTTTTTGGACTGGTCACAAATTTATCAGACTGACCCATAAGAGGTAAAGGATCCTACAGAGAGTGCGGGCTCTGCTACAGTCATGGACCCCAAAGGTCCAGCAGAAGACCACCCATTTCCAGGTGATTGTGGAGCTGATTTGGACGTGACTCTTTATACTTGACCCTTATCTATAGTTGTGTCATTTACATGCAGCCATGCAGATTTTACAGCCCAGCAGAAGAATGATATATATATATATATATATAGATAGATATATATATATATATATATATATATATATATCAACTGGTGTCAGAAAGTTATACAGATTTGTAATTTACTTCTATTTAAAAATCTCAAATCTTCCCATACTTATCAGCTGCTGTGTGTCCTGCAGGAAGTGGTGTATTCTTTCCAGTCTGACACAGTGCTCTCTGCTGCCACCTCTGTCCATGACAGGAACTGTCCAGAGCAGTAGCAGATTCCCATTGAAAACCTCTCCTGCTTTGGACAGTTCCTGACATGGACAGAGGTGGCAGCAGAGAGCACTGTGTAAGACTGGAAAGAATACACCACTTCCTGCAGGGCATACAGCATCTGATAAGTATGGGAAGACTTGAGATTTTAAAATAGAAGTAAATTACAAATCTGTATAACTTTCTGAAACCAGTTAATTTAAAAGAAAAATATTTTCCCTTGATAGTTTTGAGATCACGTATGGCCGGTGATCCAGAGACACCCTGGGAACAACAGATGCAACAGGCTGAAGGTATAACACCCAGCATCCCACGTGGTGCCCCACAGGCTGAAATTGGGTATGGCAACAGCTGCGATGCCCTGAGTGATTTCCATCCTAGTCAGCAGGAACTTTTTCGGCAATATGCTTTACAGTAGCTCTACAATAAGCTTAGACCAGACAGGCTAACTACTACTCCCCCCACAAATCGATGAGCCTTGGGCACCCATGCCCTGTTACTGGTTACTGGTTGTCCTTCATTGGAGTATTAACCACTACATGCAGGGAAAACCCCATTTGGAAATGGTCTGACCTAACCATCTAGCCATCAAAGATTGTCCCAATGTCCTTCTGGCCCACGAGAGGACACAGCACTGACATGTCACAGTCACCGGGCCCCTTTGGAGTTTTTGCATTGAGGCCACGGTTGCTGTCTAAGGGCGGGTTCACACTACGGAATTCTCGCAGACAACCGCGGAATTCCGTCAGCTGTCCGCCCGCACATCTGGGCGCCTTTCCGCCAGCCCTATAGACACCATTCTATGGGCCAGCATATTCCGCTATACGCTGAAAGAAGTGTCATGTCACTTCTTTTAGCGGATCGCGGAAAACGCCGGCCCATAGAATGGTGTCTATGGAGCCGGCGGAAAAGCGCGTGCCCGTGCGGGCGGACAGCTGACGGAATTCCGCGGACATTGTCCGTGAGAATTACGTGGTGTGAACCCGCCCTAACACAGTGGCCTACTGTATTTTCCCCATGTCTGAGTGATAGGGGTCTAATGACTGTGGACACCTGCGAAGGGGCAGCCATGTCACAAAACTACCACGTCACTTGGTTCCTACCCAATCCTCTATGCTGGGATAGGCCATTATGGTCACTACCCAAAGGTGGATTGACACAACAGATTGCTAAAGCCGATGGCGATGGGAATGAAGAGCAAGATAGATCGGTGCTCGCTTGCTGTATATGGTTATTATCATTGGCATGATACCATGAAAAAGTGAAGCTTATCTCATCCCAGAATGGTGCTGGACTTCTCTGTAAGTTTATCATTGGCAGCATCCTTGAACTTCCATGAATGTGGGAGGGAAAAGTCTGTGGCAGGTGTGGGGAGCTGGACAATGAGGGCCCTATTATACCATCAGATTATCTGACAGATTTTTGCAGCCAAAGCCAGTAACGGACTATACACAGGGAACAGGTCATAAAGGAAACACTGAGATTTCTCTTCTTTTCAAATCAATTCCTGGCTTTGGCTGTAAAAATCTGTCAGATATCTGTTGGTGTAATAGGGCCCTGAGTTTGTTGATCAGGCCACCATTCAAATGAGGTTTGACGGGGTACAAGGCAATTCCGCACCATATCGCGCGGATTTTGATGCAGATTTCTAAGTTCATTAAAGTGCCTGGCGTTTAAAAAAGACGAAATCACATCATATAATATAATTTGGCCTCTATTACTTATAGAAGTACAAAGTATTTATAACTCGATGTAACATATCATCATAGATGAATGACACAGACACAGCTGCCATGTAATATTACATTCCCCCTGTACAGGCCGCTACTAAGAGCCTCAAATGATGTCAATGTATATTTCTCCTGCTGGTTTAGTGCCTTACTATGGAGACTATTGAGGAGACCCTGACCTGGGAAATGCCCTGACAGTAACCATCGTAAGGTGGTCTAGGGTAAACACCAGGGTTCTGTTAAACTGTGCACCCCACTATAGCTAACACCGATCATAAATTGCCTTTAGCTACTTACCACTTGTTTGTTCCCACCTGACTGACCTATGTAGATTCCATCTGCTGTATCCTTCCAGGCAACATCTGTCTGCTGCCTACCACTGTCTGGTGCCACTAGATTGACAGGCACTACAATACTTGTAGGGAATCAGTCAGCACCCGTACCATACCCAAGGTGCTGACGGTGTAGTGTAGGTGGCCCCTTGTGAGCACAGTACGTGTAGTAAATGCGTCGGTGCGGTAGATTCTATATAATCTTGGGTCTCGTACTGTAATCAAGAGTCAAAGAGGAGTAGTGGCTCAGAGTTTGTGCCGCAGTTTTGCACCCCTCACCACTACTTCCTCCTCTCTCTTTTTGATGAATATTTACTGCTGGCTGGCCTCCTGCTCGATGCTGTCATCATCGTAGTGTGCTGATCTCTCAAGCCGTGCACTCCTGACTCCGTGCACTCCTGACATCTCTCGCGCACTGAGCATCCCATCTAAGGGCATTGGCTTCAGTTCCTCGGTGGCTCATGCCAGCAGTGGCACATGCTCACACCACGATGATGACATCAAGGAGCAGGAGGCCGGCCAGCAGTAAATATGCAGCAGAAAGAGAAAGTAGTGGTGAGGCGTGCGATTGTGCGGCACAAACGCTGAGCCACTACCCCTCTCAAGCCACTACTGACTCTTGGTTACAGTGGGATACCCAAAGCATGGATGCATTTACTACAGGTACCATGCTCACAAGGGGCCAGCCATCTACACTGTCAGCACATTGGGTCTGGTCCGGGTGCTAACAGATTCCCTTTAAAGGGGTTTTCTTGCCAGAATAGACTGATAAGCAACCCACAGGATACTAATAAGTGATGGATGAGTCGATCGTGTGCTGGGCGAGGTTTTGCTGTACTCATCACCCAGTACCTACCAGCAAGCAGTAAAGGACACCCCAGCCTTCCACCCACCCATATGGTTGTGATTTTCTATATTTTATACTCTATATAATATTTTACGATATAATATTTTTTACGATATATCGTCCATCTGATTAAACAGCCACTACATGTCTCTGTGGAGGCGGGGATGATAAGCAAAAGGATCCAAGAAATGTAATTTTTATTTCATAAAATTGTAAAGAACATACTATATTGTATGTGGAGGAGAAGGGGTTACTAATGCATTGGTTTTGTAAGGCGCTATGTTAGAAGTAAGAAAAGAGCTTCATTTGTGGTCAGAGAGCTTTGATTTAACTTTAATGAGCAATGCGGATCATCCTCAGCAGGCAGACTGGCTCAGGCTGTCTATTCTGCACAGAGCACATGGTAAGCCCCTCCCCACTTCCTGTTATTTATTATGCTGTGTTATCCAGGAAGTGACATCACCATGTTATCCAGGAAGTGACATCACCATTTTATCCAGGAAGTAAAGCTTTGATGCAGTAGTAAGTGCAGGGAAAAAAGCACTTTATAAGCATCAGTGTATATTGGTGATTTGTATACCTTTTGGGGGGCAATACAATACTTTAATTTTCACCAGACCTCTCCTTTAATGGAGGGAAATTGCTGAAAACAGCAGACACCATCTATTGACCCATCGGTTCAAAACTATAGATGAAGTTTTCTTTTCCTTTCTTGGCGTCCGTCCCTGCACGTCCTTGTATTTTGTCTGTGCCCCCCATACCAGCAGCTCTGTCTGCCACAGCAGGTCTTGAGAATCTTGTTAGATATTTCATTAAATGGGAATGTTGACAACAAGAGACAGCTGTAGGGGCAATGACAGAGAGGGTGACCAGCACGCTGGATGACACATTCTGCACCATGGCAGCTGTTGGCGGTTCATCAAGTGGAATCTCTCATCCATTTAACGTTTGGTCTCAGGTTACTATAGTTTCTGAGTGTCCGGGTATTTACACAATTACATTATTAATGGAAAATGATGATGTTATCTGTGGAATGAATGAGTGTTCCAGGGAAATTGCAAAGCATAGGTTTGGACCACATCTCCTCCAACAAACCTACCCTACCAAAAACGGTACCATGTAGAGCGAATTTACAGTATTAACGAAGAGAAGTGCTGCGTTGGCTTGGCGGTCGGCTTGTCAACTGACTGCCTTTGAACTCAGTGTCTCTCCTTTTAGGGTGCCTGGAAAAGCTGGATCCGGTTCCTGGGAAACTTTCCTAGGACTGGATCCAGCTTTTCCAGGCACCAGGAGTGGAACGGCACTGAGTTCAAAGGCAGACAGTATACAAGCCAACCGCCAAGCCAACAAAGCGCTTCTCTCTAGTGCCTACTGTTTTCATGACACCACATTATTCTTGAATGCTTGTTTGTGCCTCTGTGTATGCATATCCAGGATGACATGTCTCACCTATTGTGCCACACCTATCGACAGAGTGTATGTGGTATTACCACTTGGCTTCATTCAATTCAATGTTGAGATGAGCTGTAATACCACACACAAACAGAGTAAAAGAGTGGTGCTGTTTCTGTAAGAAGGCAGATATGATTTTCTAAAATGCTGCAACATATCTGCAATCGATCTATCTTCTATTTATCTATCTATCTATCTGTGGTGTCCCACTGTTAAGTGCTTTAGGCACCTGTCGTGAAGTCCTCACTCCAGGTTAAGTGGTGATGAAGCTAGTATTCTGTAGTTTCGCCACTAGATGTCAGTGTTCTTTATACTCCTCTGTTCTTGGTTGCGCAGCTGAAGTTAGCGATGGGTTACTGTTGTTGTTTTAGTACCATGTGTTCAGTGCTGACCTAAAGGAGATGCTCTTTCTTCTTCGCCTATCCCTGCTCTCCACATACAGACACAGACACACACACACACAGCCCCTATGGGAGTAGTTAGTTAGCCCTGTGTGGGAGGAAGTCAGTTTAGTGTGTTCAGTGAGTTGAGTCTAAGACACATGTATGCAGATGCAACTAGAGACACTCCGCTTTTTCAGTATTCCTACTATATCTACTATGCAGTGCTAGACACTACAGAGGGAGAAGAGTCGGGATCATCCTAGCCTATGCTGTGAACCAGCCTAAAAGGTGCAGGGCAGTATCCTGATACAAAAGAGGAACTAGCCTGGACAGGACAAAGCTACCAGAAGGTCTACGTATCCTATTTCACAGTGCAGGTAACTGGAAAGGCTCGGAAGCTTAGCTTCATCCAGATAACCAAGGCTCAGGCTTGTATCACCCTATTAGGACGGGAAGCTCGACACGGTAGGGCACAAGGTGGTCAGATTATAGTCTACACACAAGTAAAATTCTGACTCTCCAGTATTCTCTCAAATTCCGGCAGAGTACATTTCTACATTGGGTTGGGACTCCTTTGACAAACTCCTCTCCTCTATGCTGCTCTACTCTACTCTCAATTTTTCAAGCACCACTACAACTACCTCTACTCTATTCTACTCTTTCAAGCATCTCCTCAGCACACAAAAGCACTACAGTCTGTATCTATTTGCTACAAAAGTGTTTTGTACTATCAAGAGACTGTACAGTAAAGCTGTTATATTTTTATATCACGAGGATTCAGTCATCCTTTTCTCCGCACCAGCAAGAATACACACTAGCCGCACACCTTGGGTTATATGCCCCCTCTCTGTGGGTAGCGGTACCGATAGTCCGGGTGGGTCAATTGCCACTCAGGACTACCGTGATAAGAGCCCAAGGGACCCATCACAACCCGGCAGGTCACCAACCATTTCTGGGGAATACAGTCAGCCACTACTCAAAGCAGGTACCAACATCACACCTGTGTGCTGGACTAGCACTGTCATCACGACACTTACATCTTTGGCTGAGCTGTCACAACCACCGGTCATATCATCATCTATCTATCTATCTATCTATCTATCTATCATCTATCTATCTCTAGCTATGAATGATAATATACCTCTAAATAACAGGCATACAGTTATAAATAATGCCGCCACACAACAAGCAGATATGTCATCATACTGTTGCAGAACAATATACTGAATAAGGAAAGTATACCAAGGCCAATATTATTTATAAGAAAGGGTCAAAAATTCTGCCACCACCTGATCACATACTATAACTACAAAAAATCTGCATATTACCACCATAGTGTTACCATATATTACCACCACACCATCACCATATATTACCACCATATCTTTCTCAAATAATACCTCCAAAATCGTAATTCATATTATCACCATATTATTAGCGCTGTGCACAGATCAATATTACCCTGATATAGTACCCATGTAGTGTATAAATGATTATAATACTGTTATATCTAGGGACTCACTGGTGAGGTGTTTTCTGATCAGAGTCCTTCACTTTCTCTTTTCTTCTCCATCCAGCTGAGACCGCCATGAAGAATTCATCCAGCCATGACTCGTCTCTGCAGAATTTGCCGCACAAACATCTTAATACCACCTCACTTTTTCAGTACTCTCTTCAGTACTTTCAGTACGCTCTTACCTTTTTCCCACTTCTATACACTCACAGTACCCCCCACTCACAATCAGCGGCAGGTTAACTTTACGATAGGCCCCGGGCTGTTCAGTAGGCCTGAGCCCCCCAGGAGCTCAGAGCCCCAGACTACCGCCCGGAACGGGCCTATTATAATCCACTACTGCTCACAATACCCCCTTGTGCGCTGAAACAGTAATAGAACCCTTTAGACTCCACACAGTAGTAAGCCCCCTCTTTGGGACCTCGCACAATAGTTAGGCCCAACTTTGTGTTTCCAAATAAAATATAGGACTTATTTTGTGCCCAGCTCTAGACAGGCGGACATTTGTTTCCCTAAGCCAGGGCTACTCAACAACTTTTAGTGAAGGTGCACTTACCGGGGTCTTTTGTCAGGTGAAGGTCCGAGCTGAACATCATTAGTAAACGTGTTGCACTCCCCCAGTAGTATATAGCCCCCTGTTGCTCCCCCAGTAGTATATAGACCCCTGTGCGCTTACCCAGTAGTATATAGATCCCTGTGCGCTCCCCCAGTAGCATATAGTCCCCTGTGCACTCCCTCAGTAGTATATAGCCCCCCTGTGTGCTCCCCCAGTAGTACATATTTAAAAAGTATTTAATTCCCTTGCAGCTCCTCCACAGGGGAAATGGAGTATTATATGATGCCAACTAAATAAATGCACTGTCTGTATAAAGCTTGGTCCTCCAGAGAGAGACACTCTTTATAGTTCTTTTCTATTTTGACCAGCTGTTGTAGGGGGTAAGTGGTGGACTTTTCTCCTAATAGGATTTTTGTGAAGGCAGTTAATCCATTAATTTAAAGAGATTATCCAGGAAAAGTTAACTGTCACCCGTAGCTCTATTCATTCCTATGGAGCCACCAGACAAAGCCGAGTAACATGGCATACCCATGGCTCTATTCATATCAAATAGTCTGGGGGCCCAATACAGAGATCGGCAGGGGGTACGGAGGTCGGACCCTCCATGAGCTCTTACTTCTCCCGTATCGTATGAATAGGGGAAAAGTGTATTTTTCCCGGACAACCTCTTTAAATGCAGTTGGGGAGATTTATTGATGTCCTTCTGACACTTTTGAGGTCTAAATGCATTAAATATCATTGCATTTTTTTTCCTAGAATATTTTGGCTCAAGGAGAATTCCGCACATTCCCCTCATACACATAGTCAACATTAAGGCCTAAGGTTATGAAGACTGATTGAGTTTAACTATTAAGTGACAGCGCGCCTGTAAGATTACATACAAGTCAATAGCCCAAATTTATCAATCTGTCAGTGTGTCTGATTCTTGTTTTAGATAGCCGCCCATCACAGCTCAGGGCTTGTTTCTCAGTATGAGCCGTGAATGGTTGCTGTCTGAGACCAAAATCAGCCAGATCTAGTGATCAGTGGGGGACTGAGTTATAATGGAGACTTATGGAACTTCCAGTAATGGCTGTACCGGACCGGAGGGCTCCATTATAATTCCGTCCACCACTACATTAGCAGTAAGAGCGGAGATGCAGAGGCAGAGCGTGCTGCTGAGTGCGTCTGTCCCTTCATTCTACCGATCGTCGGGAAGTCTCAGCACCCGACCCCGACCAATACGAACCTCTGACATGTCGCTATGACCTGTCAGAAGTTTGTTTAAATGATAGGTAACCTTTAAATGATGAAAGATAAAGAATGAATCATTAAAGGACAACTCCGGCAAAAAAAAATTTCCCTGGCAATTGAAACACATTACAAAGTTATATAACCTTGTAATGTGCTTTAATTTGCAGTATGGCCCCCTTCCCTATGTCCCCCCAAGCGTAAGCATTAAAACTAGAGATGAGCGAACCGGGTTCGGGCTCGAGTCCATCCGAACCAGATCGTTCAGCATTTGATTAGCGGGGGCTGCAGTACTTGGATAAAGCTCTAAGGTTGTCTGGAAAACATGGATACAGCCAATGACTATATCCATGTTTTCCACATAGCCTTAGGGCTTTATCCAACTTCAGCAGCCACCGCTAATCAAATGCCGAAAGTTCGGGTTCGGATGGACTCGAGCATGCTCCAGGTTCGCTCATCTCTAATTAAAACGTATCTTTATGTGATCCCTGTCGATCAGGGAATCTTCGGCCACCGCCATCTTGTGTCAACGACATCATCTGTGGTGTCACCAGATGGCTGACAGCTTTCTTAGCTCTGATTGGCTGAGCAAGCTGTAAGCCATGTGAGCTGCTGGACGGAGGGGCGAAGAAGACGGTGATCGGTGCACGGCGGGGTCCCGAGATGGATGAATTTCACCGGTGGCATACTCTCCACAGTATAAAAGTGGTGATAGTGGACCAACCCCTTCAATTGTTCAAAAGTCAAATAAAAAAAAAATCATAGAAACCATAGCTGGTATATTGAATCCATTATGATGAATGACGCCAGGGCTTATAATGTTTTTCCGGGTTAAAAAAAAAAAAAAAAAAAAAGAACAAAAGTAAATTTACTTAGAAGACACTGAAGCCCCTAATACATGGGGTGACTTGAGGAGCAAGCAACGCTGTCAGCGCTCGTTTGCTCCTTGTTCCCCGCTCGCTGCCGCTGCTATTATGTGCGGTGGCAGCAAGCGGGTGAGTACAGGGGGGGGGGGTGCGGGGAGTCGTGGTGGGGCTGCCTGGGTGATCGCTAGATCGTCCGGGCAGCCCATAGAGGATAGCAGCGATCTGCTGCCACCGCTTCTATTCCACGGAGCGACGGCAGCAGATCGCTGCTATCACAGTCGTTTGTCTTTAAAAATGTTGAAAGACAAACGACAGCAATGATCAGCCGACATTGTTCATGTCAGCTGATCGTTGCCTTCTATTGCACGGGGCGATTATCGGCCAAATATTATCAATAATCGTTCTGTGTAATGAGTTTTCTGGTAGATCTAGAAGATCAACTAAACTGTGACTATCTATGACTCATAGAATAAACAGCAGAAAATCACCTTATGTGGAGTTTTTACATCACATTGGCTCAGGCACCATCTAGTGGTGAGAAGTGGTATGACCATTGACTACAATGGATCTATATTCCACTTGGTTGACAAGAGATGGGCGCACAGCCAGGGCGCCATAAAGCAGCATTTATAGCTCTCTGATTAGTCACATTTCCCAGCTCGGGGTATTTCTTCCATTCTCTATTTAACTGCAGTAGACTAATCCCGTGGTATGCCTATGACGCCTCAGCTCCATGAAGACGATGGCTCTGGGATGGATTCAGCATTTATTGTGAATTAAAGGGGGAGATTTATCAAACATGGTGTAAAGTGAAACTGGCTCAGTTGCCCCTAGCAACCAATCAGATTCCACTTTTCATTTTCCAAAGAGTCTGTGAGGAATGAAAGGTGGAATCGGATTGGTTGCTAGGGGCAACTGAGCCAGTTTCACTTTACACCATGCTTGATAAATCTCCCCCAATGATCTGCTCAAACCTTTTCACGTTTCACTTTACTTTAAAGGGGTATTCCCATCTCAGCTAATATAGACTGCTCAAAAAATAAAGGGAACATTTAAAATAACACATCCAGGATCCGAATGAATGAAATATTCTCTTTGTTCTGTGCAAATTTGAATGTGCTGACAACAAAATCACACAAAGATCGTCCGTGGAAATCACTTTTATTAACCAGTGGAGGCCTGGATTTGGAGTCGCACACAAAAACACACTACAGGCTGATTACTTATTAGCTGCTGTATGTCCTGGTGTATTCTTTCCAGTGTGACACAGTGCTCTTTGCTGCCATCTCTGTCCATGACAGGAACTGTCCAGAGCAGTAGCAAATCCCCATAGAAAACCTCTCCTGCTCTGGACAGTTCCTGACATGGACAGAGATGGCAGCAAAGAGCACTGTGTCAGACTGAAAAGAAAACACCATTTCCTGCAGGACATACAGTAGCTGATAAGTATGGGAAGACAAGATTTTTCAATAGAAGTAAATTCCAAATCTAAATAATGTTCTAAAACGAGTTGATGTGAAAGAAAATGATTATTGCTGGATAACCCCTTTAAGCATTGTATGAAGGAGCAATGCAGCTGAGGCCTGTAAGGAATGTAGACCTCCCATGTTACATTTGACACACTTGGTGTGGAGGTGTATGAGTGTGCAGGTCTCCTGTGATACCTAGAGGTCACCATCTCTGTGTCCTGTCCACCGTCTGTTCTATAATGTACACGTGCCTAGGGGATAAGTCAGACGAACACTATGGTGTGTAGGTGAAGCAGGCCAAGGCCTCTATCTGTGTTTCACATGTAGTGCTGATCTGTGGGTCCGCTCCATATAGTCAGGGGGCTATGATGTCATATTCATCAGTGTAGAATGGTGACTCAACATTACAGCATTCAGCAATGCGGCATGTGTGCTAGTAAAAGTGGCCTGTAACCTCGGGAATATTGATGCACGTGAATGTATTCAGGATCAGGATAGTCCGTACAAACACCATACAGCATGCCCTATCACATAACATCCTCTATACCCCGCTGGGTTTTACCCTAGTGTCTGGTACCTGTCGCTTTCCAGCTGCTGCAAAACTATGATTCCCATCATGCCTGGACAGCTGAGGAAGGCTCATGCCAAGTCATGTGATGGAGGGAATAAAATTAACAACTTTGCACCTATATGTGAGTGCTGGGGTCTTCTTTCTGCTTTGTAGTAAAGGGGTTGTTGACAAAAAAAAAAAATCCTTTCAAATCAGCAGGTGCCAGAAATTAGTAATTTACTTCTATTAAAAAGTCTTCCAGTACTTATCAGCTGCTGTATGTCCTGCAGAAAGTGGTATATTCTTTCCAATCTGGAGAGCAGTAGAGGTTGTCTATGGGGATTTGCTACTGCCCTGGACAGTTTCTGACATGGAGAGAAGTGGCAGCAGAGAGCACTGTGTCAGACTGGAAACAATACGCCACTTTCTGCAGAACATACAGTAGCTGATAAGTACTGAAAGACTGGAGATTTTTTAATAGAAGTAAATTAAAAATCTCTGGCACTTTCTGGCACCAGCTGATTTGAAAGAAGAGATTTTTTTTGGTGAACTACCCCTTTAAGGGACATCCCCTCTACATGGTCTGGATGGAAGTGCTAATCTACCCGCCAAACATAGCAGTACCCAGACCCTGGAGCCTGAGGAGACCTAAACAACTCTTTTTCCCATGTGAGATGAACAACACTACAAAGTTGGGGGCTTCTATGCCTCTAATGTGCCCCTAGACCAGAGGTGGGGAACCTTGGCCCTCCAGCTGTTGTAAAACTACAATTCCCAACATGCCTGGACAGCCAAAGCGTTAGCATGATGGGACTGTGTATTCCAGCATGTCACCATCATAGTGAAATAAAGCAAGGGCTGTGTATTACAGTCAATCTTCTGGGGTCCCCTTTAATGGTTCTGATCACTTCCTAATGCCTCAATATACAATCCAGTACACACAGCCTATTATATGCAAATAATAGAAGGACAAGCAGATGATAGCACAATGACTGGCTCCTATAATCCCCATTATTCTCAGCAGGGAATCCAGCCTGTCGCTCATTGTCTATAGCAGATCCGGGTGTATGGGAGGCTGAGGACTCGCCGGACGTGTTTGTGGATAATGCAATAGGCCATACACATAATAAGTGAATGCCTCCTGTAATAGGTGTATATATGGGAACACCTCATCAGGAGAGGGGCCACGCCCGGCAGCCTGACACTGTCAGCGACTGTCAATAGAAAACACACAAGGGACAGGTGCACATCCTGCTCAGGGTGCGGCGACACATGGAAAGTCACAGCAAACAGCAGCCGTCCGTACTGTAACCCTTTGCTGGGCAGGAGAGAATGGGAAGGTCTCTGAACTACAGTGCAACTTTTTTTTAAAAAAAAATTGTGCATTCTCAATTTAGCCAGTAGGTGGCGTACAAGTCCACAGGGCAAAAAAAAAAAAATGCATAAAAAAAATGGTGTGAAATTCATGATATCTCACACAACTATGTGTCGGATGAATGGAATACATTCTGCCACAACGTCTTCCATGTGTGAAGCCAATGTCACACGGCAGTATTTTAGTCAGTATTGTGCGTCAGTATTAGGAGTGCAACCTACAGAGAGAACAACTATAATGGAAAGATTTGCATCCCCCTGTTTTGCATCCACTCCTTGACTCTGTACTGATGCAAAATGCTGCGATTTGGAAGTAGTGCAAAGGCCGAAGGCCCCATATATGTTGGACATGTGTTCACCGAACCAAATTAAAGGGATTATCCAGGATTAGAAAAACAGCTCCCCCTCAGGTTGTGTCTGGTATTACATCTCGGCACCATTCATTTCAATTGAAGAGAGAATTGGAGAGAAAAGCTGCTGTGAGAAGAGTCTGGTAGTGGCGTACCCCCCTATCTATATTCAGAACACATGGGGGATCAGGAGACATAGCTGTCAGCCAGATAAGTGTTTGGATGTCATGTGTATGGCTTCCTTTGGAGAGTGTAGGCCACACCCTATTGGCAAAGGAAGGGTAACAGCCAGTAGTCAGTGTATTCACGCACTTCCAGGAAGGCTGAGGCGTTCTCTTTAACAAGATCAGTGTAATATAATGAGATCATTTAGTCTTGTCTGGTTTAGGGAAGAAACTGCTTGCTCTGTACTGAGCTGACTATTTTTTTAATTTTTTTTTTTTTAAGTTGTTAAACAGCCAAAATTCAGGTGTGTTCAACCAAACATGGCTACCTTGGTGGTCTCTGCCCTAAACTATGGGCCAGATTATAGGGAGGAACAAAGTGACAAATGTGTTGGGATCTCCAGTATCCCTCTCAGGACAGCTCATAGCAGTGTCTTAAAAGGGTAGTTCAGCAATAAAAAAAAAAATTCTTTTAATCAGCTGGTGGCAAAAAAGTGCCAGAGATTTTTAATTTTCTTCTATTATCTGGAAGATTTCTGATCTCAAGCCTTCCAGCACTTATCAGCTGCTGTATGTGCTGCAGAAAGTGGTATATTTTTTCCAGTCTGGAGAGCAGGAGAGGTTTTTTTTATGAGGATTTGCTACTATTCTGGACAGTTCCTGACATGGACAGAGGTGGCTGCGGAGAGCCCTGTGTCACTGGATAGAATACACAACTTCCGTTCAGGACGTAAAGCAGCTGATAAGTACTGGAAGACTGGAGATTTTTTTTTTTAATGCAAGTAAAGTACAAATCTCTGGTAAATCATTCCAGACCCTGGAGTAAGGTAATTCAGAAAATGGAAAAAAAGATCCACAAAATCCAGTAGAAGAATTTGTACTTTATTATGGTAGGCACATACAACAGTTAAAGGTATCACCATCATCCAATGTGTTTCAGGTCTTTATGACCCTTAGTCATAGCTGGTATGACTAAAGGTCATAAAGGGCCAAAACACATTGGGCAATAGGGATCTTATATCCGCTGTATGTTGTAGACCTGACCATATCCTCCACCGGTGTTAGTTGCACATGATCACAATAGGTTTTCAGCCTCTGGATGTAGCAAAAATGTCTGATAACTGAAGTGTTTGCTCTACTAAGAGTATGAACCCTTCACACAGAGAGTCTGGGATTCTGTCCATGGAAATCTTGACACAATTCTTGTACTGGTGAAATCAAACATTCCTATTCTCGACAATTCAATTGGTAATTGTTGAGTGTTAGGACTAATAGTCCACGCTGGTTCCCCTTTAACCCCATGGTTGCTCATCAGTGATGGCTCCAGGCCTTTTGTCTGTGGATGAGGCCGCCATGATGTGGTCTCTTTGTCACCTCTCACTATCAATCCATTCACTTTATCATCAGAGTCCAAAAAGAGAACATACAACAAAGGAACTTCTCTTTTCCAGATGTGATGATACCAAAGGCCGTCGCCCTGCTGATGACTGGAGGGAAACAAGCACAAGGCAGGGCGTGTGTGGAGTTCTGGTATCAGAGCCGGGATTGTATATTTTATTAGATTATTACTGTAGTTCCTCACTGCAGATTATAATGCCGCATTGTCCGATCTCAAGGGCAGCTACAGTTACATAGATCCCAAAATATCCCCTCTGTATAACTTGTGACTGAAAGTAGCCACTTCAGCTCCTTGTGTCAAATTCCTGCCGTACTCCGAGAAGCCACTCCATCTTTGTATGTGTAGAAGAGGGCAGGGAAAAATATCCTGAGAGTGAGGTCGGAGAACCAATATTTACATTCTCACCAACCATAATAACCAGGGGCGAATTAAAGGTACCCTGGGCGGGAACCTAGAGCGGCAAACTTCTCTCTCATCAGTGTGCATCACCCTAGAGTAAATGACCCCCCTGTGTAGTGACCCTTGGCTAGTCCCCCTTCAGTAGATGTCCCCCCTGTGTTGTCCCCCTTTATTCTATGTCCCCTTTATTTCATGTTCACCTGTATTGTCCCCCTTTAGTCCATGTCCCCCTGTGTAGTCCCCCCCCTTTTTAGTCCATGTCCCCCTGTTTAGTTACCGTTAGTTCATGGACCTCTGTGTAGTCACCTGCTTAGTCCATTGTCCCTTGTGTAGTTACCCCCTTAGTCCATGGCCCCCTGTGTAGTCACCCTCTTAGTCCATGGCCCCTTGTGTAGTCACCCTCTTAGGGCCCTATTCCACCGGACGATTATCGTTTCCATAATCATTAACGATTAACGATCTCAAACGACCGCTATTGCGAAAGACCTGAAAACGTTCACTCATTTCCATGGAACAATAATCGTTACTTATGATCGTATTTGCGATAGTTTTTTCTTCGATATTTCTTGACTATTGCGTTGGTATCTACTGCGAACGACCGAGCGATGTCTTATCCAATGCGAACGATTTGTGAACGAGCAACGATAAAAATAGGTCCAGGTCTTATGGGCCCTATTCCACCGGACGATTATCGTTCGCATAATCGTTAACGATTAACAATCTCAAACGACCGCTATTGCGAAAGACCTGAAAACGTTCACGCATTTCCATGGAACGATAATCGTTACTCATGATCGTATTTGCAAAAGTTTTCTCTTTGCTATTGCGTTCGTATCTACAGCGAACGACCGAACGATGTCTTATTTAATGCAAACGATTTGCGAACGTTTTGCGAACGAGCAACGATAAACATAGGTTCAGGTCTTATAAAGCGATCAACGATTTCTCATTCAGTCGTTAACTGCATTTCAACCGAACGATTATCATTTAGATTCGAATGATTTAACGATAATCTGAACGATAATCGTCCGGTGGAATAGGGCCCTTAGTCCATGACTCTGTGTAGTGATTCTCTTAGTCCATTGCCCTCTGTGCAGCTTCCCTAAAGGCGATAAATAGGAAGAATACAAAAAAAAAACAAGAAAAAAAAAAAACCTCCCATGCTACAGCGGGCCCCTGAGGGATCTGCACTGTGGGAAATGTATTGTGCTTGGTATGCAAAAAAAAGGCATGGCTGTTTTATTTTGGGCTTGCTAAATTTTTCAAGTGGGTGATGGTATTTTTCTTACTTTTATCCTCAGTGCCGTTTAATTGAAATCCTCAGTTTAATTAATATATGAATAAGGGGTTTGGTGCATTGGAGGCAGTGCACTCATCTGCTCGCCCCCCTTCATGAATATTTAGGTGGCACTCTGCAGTCACGTCACTCCGGTTGCCTGATTATTCATGAAGAGGGGTGGGCAGATCGGTGCAACAAGGGCTGTACTACCGCCCCCTGTGCACCAAATCACCTAATTACATAACAAATCTCATTACAAACAGTGCTGAGGATGAAGGTAAACACATAGGGGGAGATTTATCAAACATGGTATAAAGTGAAACTGTTCCATGTTTTTTTTTTAAGTCAGAAATAATAAATATTTTTAAAACCCTACCCAAGCTAAGGCACTACCCCAACTTCCATCATAGAAGCAAAACTGGGGAGCAAGGCAAAAAAAAGAAGAAAAAAACAAGCTAATTGATGTATGTGAAATTCCACAATATATTGCAGCTGTATGCTGGATCTACGCACCAGGTTATTAGGCTTTCTGGAATATTGGATGTCTGAGAATAGGAATGTATACGTGAGGTTTCCTTTGGAGTGTCAGTACTGCTCACATAGGCAAACTGAACAATTTATTACATTATCTATCTCCTATCCATCCATCTATTTATCTATCCACACTATATATCTCTTATTGATCCTAATGATTGATATAACAGACAATAAACTGACGTGTCACGTCTTTTCTGCGCAGTCCCTTTGTAATCAATAGGAGCTTCACACCAGGAAGTCACGGTGCTGACTACAGCTTTAAGAGGACCTGCACATGGAGGAGATTTTTGCCTGTGTACACACAGCCTAAGGCTTTAAGGAACACTACTGTACATTATGTTTACGAGCATTACAGAACAATGCCTATACAAGTGCAGCAGAGCTGAGTTTGTTATTTGCCTTAATGTGCTGTCATATCCCAACGCCAAATGACCTGTAATGATCCTACAAACTAAAGTGATAGTTTTGAATAAGTTGAAAACGAGTTAATTCCTGAAACGCGTCAGCCCGCCGAGTATCTTATATGACTACTATACACTTGGTATAACGTACGATTATCCTATCTTGCATAATGTTAAGTACTTAGATTGTCAGCTCTTCTGGTCTAGTAACCAATGTCAAAAGCTGTCGTACAAAAAAGTATTATGTATATACCAGCATGCGAGGATCTGTACAGAAGTCCATGACTCTGCATAGTGTGCAGCCAGTTTGGGATGTAGAAGAATATAGGGTATTACTCACCCAGAGCTGGGCTTGGGCTGCTGGGGCGTCTCAGGCTGAGCCTTCTTCTTCTGGGACAGTGCTCCCCCCATAGTGATGTCAGGGGGTCTTCCCTGCCTGTAATTCCCTGGAGCTCTCCTGTAGGAGCTTAGAGCTGCAGTGAGGATGTGGCTGCATTGCAGGGAGGGTGAGCAGACGAGACTGCCAGATACACTGATCCACCAATGGCAGGGCTCCCTGCCCTAACCTGGGAGCTTAACCCCTGGTGCACTCAGCCAGCCTGCCCCAGGTGCACTGTGCCCCCTCCTCATCCTCATACAGTGCAGGTACCACATCCTCCTCTAAGCACACAATCTATATCCTCAATGCAGCTCTATAAAGTTCTACATCCGAATGACAGAACACTCCCATAGGATTGCTGTACACTGAACCCTATGTTCAGGAGTAGTGAATAGGGGGACCTGCACCCACATCCTCTCTGTAGGTGACAGCTTATGGATCTTATTCTTATGGATATGCCAAAAATGCCCACAATAAGAAGATCACATTAAAGTAGTTTTCTGTATGTAAAAAAAAAAAAAAAAAAAAAAAAAAAGATACTCATCATAAAGTATAATGAAAGATTTCTGCTGCCTTCTAATATTCTAATCTTTATGTCAGTGAATGGAAAACTATTTTACTTAAATAATTTATTTTTATTTATTTTATTTAGTTTCTACATTTTACTGTACCATGAGTGGCAGCAGTTAAGGGTGGCACTACCCTTCTGCTGCCACCTATGGCTGTGTCAGGAACTGCAGGGCTGCTCAAGATCTGCTCCCGACTCAGTTACAAATGATTGGCAGTTAACCCCGCTCACACTGCCTCACTGTGCTGCGGCTGCAGCGCTACTGGCACAGACAGCTTCTTCAAGTGTAATTTCCATTCTAATGATAACATGTTATCGATTAGGCTAGGTTCACACTGCGTTTTCAGCATCCGTTTAACGCATCCGTTTTTTGCAAAAAACGCATGAAAAACGGATTGCAAAAAACGGATTCATTTGTGTGCATCCGTTTTTCCATTGACTTCCATTATAAAAAAAAACGGATCCGTTTTTTTTGGCGGACCAAAACGGACCAAAAAACGTTGCTGACCCTATTTTTCTGGACGTTAAAAAAAACGGATCCGTTAAACGGATGCTGAAAACGCAGTGTGAACCTAGCCTTAGACATCGGGGAGGCTCAGTATTGGTAATGCTGCATACAGCAGTGCTAGTGATATATAAATGTACCACGACCAGGGCTTGTGCAGCCCTGTAGTTCCCAACACAGCCATTGGGGGCAGTAGAGGGGCTACCTCACCCCTTACTGCTGCCACTCAGAAAGTAAAAAAAATATTTCATGTTCCATAATAACATTAGATTACAAATTTATATAATGTTATTAAAGAAATGTAAAAAGTTAGAGTTTTTCTGCTATTTGGAAAAAACATACAAAGCATATACTTACCCTCCCTTCACCATTCTCCTGGAGCTGGTCCCATTGCATAGTGCTGGCTGTTTTGGGGGTCAGTGCATACACTACCACCTCAGTCAAGCAACAGCTGAGATGGGACCCCACTTTGGGTGCACATTGGCTGAGTGGGCAATTTTGATCACATGACATGACGATCACAATGTCACATTGCGACATTGCATATAACAATTTTTCAAAGAGGTTTCAGTATAATGCGACTTTGACACAACAGTCACAGAAAATTGAACCTTGGCTCTGGCTGCACACAACATTGCCAGCACTGACCTTAAAGCGGTACTCCAGCAAAAATCTTTTTCTTTCAAATCAACTAGTTTTAGAAATTTATATAGATTTGTAATTTACTTCCATTTAAAAATCTCAATTCTTCCCATACTCTTCAGCTGCTGTATGTCCTGCAAGAAGTGGTATATTCTTTCCAGTCTGACAAATTGTTATCTGCTGCCACCTCTGGCTATAACAGGAACTGTCCAGAGCTGTAGCAAATGCCCATAGGAAACCTCCCCTGCTCTGGACAGTTTCTGAAACCAGTTGATTTGAAAGAAAAAAAAATTGTTGTGTGATCATAGCCTCCTATTACACAGGGCATCAGCAGTAGGAACATATATAGCCGTATGGCTGATATGAAAGGGGTCAAAGCGGTTGCCCAGGCTTAGAAAAACATGACCACTGTCTTCCAGTAACAGAACCACTTTTGTCTTCAGTTTGGGTGTGGTTTTAGTTCCATTAACTCCTTGACAACACATGTTGTACCCGTACATTATGGTGCCGTTAGAGGGGTCTAAAGAGGAGTCACGCCATGACCCCACTCTGAATCACGCAGTTCCCTAGATAAGGATCGTGTGTATTATGCCTGCACAATTTACTATTTAAATGCCCTTGTCAAAGCTGACAGCTGCATTTAAATGGCCTAAAAAACCCTCACCTTGTGGTCTAGTGGTGGGATTGCCCATCCTCCCCCCTCCGTGCGATGCAATCACGGAGAGGCAATCCCTGCTTCTGGCCGGGCCACGGCTCTGTGCCGCAATGACGCTGATCCTGGCTCGGCAATCGTTTACTATGGGCTCCGGCACTGGTCTCATTGATCAATGCAGTACATATGCATCTCTATGAGAGATCAGTGCAGTCATCATATGGTGTAAACACAAACCCTCCGAAATTTTTTGTTTATTTTATGTATTTGAATTTTACAAAATTATTTGTTTTACTCATGCAGTTAATTTGTATTTTTGTTTTATGAAATTGTAAATTTCCAATGCTACTGGCTATTAATGTAGCAGAGCTGAACTCTGTCTTCTGTGCACCATGACAACATGAAGTAAAAGCATAGCTAACATATACAGTAGTTACAAGCTCAGCTCTGCTACATCTACACACTGGTTTATAACCATATCATGCATGATTTTGCTAGCAATACTAGCAGCATCACACAGCTATTGACCACCATGATGTACAGGCATGAATTTGTCTGCATACTGCAGCCACTATATATATATATATATATATATATATATATCACATGACCTACTAACTTGATATCTTTAAAACTTTAAGGCACTTGGAAATTCCAATCTGTAAACCCCAAAACCAGAATGTTTAAGATCAGCGATCAGATATTGATGTTCTTCACACTCATTCTATTTAGCTGCATTGGGGTGCAGTATACAGCCTATATCTGACCAATCATAGCAGCCACTGAGGCTATGAAGCATTTAATATGGAATATTTTGCTGCAAACTGAGCAATCATGGTAAAAAAGTGCTATTCTTGAAGCAATTCTGTCAAAATCTTGTGCAACACGCAATTCGTAGCAATATAGCGCTAATTAAGGCTAATTGAAAGCTATGTGTGAACATAGCCTAATATGTGCTCTGTTAAAAGGGTCCTCCAGCAAAAAAAAATAAAATAAATAAAATTAACTGGTGTCAGAAAGTTGTATAGATTTGTAATTTACTTATGTTTTAAAAATCTCCAGTCTTCCAGTACTTATCAGCTGCTGTATGTCCTGCAGGAAGTGGTGTATTCTTTCCAGTCTGACACTGTCAATGTCAAGAATTGTCCAGAGCAATAGAGGTTTTCTATAGGGATTTGAGATTTTTAAAACATAAGTAAATAAAACATTTATATAACTTTCTAACACCAGTTGATTTGAAAGATTTTTTTTTTTTTTGCCGAAGTATCCCTTTAAGTGATGTATATTAATTTATGAAGTAATTTATATATTAATAGGAAAAATGTGCTACAGCATACATATAATGAATTACGTTAACATTCTGTTACACGGCCGATTATTGGCCAGAAGTGTTGCCAGAAACTAGTATATGTAACGTCCGCTATTATGCACAGATCACTGCTGACAACTAGTGGTGAAAGAACATATTGCAGTCTGTTCCTCTAACTTTTTTGATGGGAAAATGCAGCTAGCACAATGATACCTTTTTGTTGTTGTTGTTGTGTTTTTTTTAATCTACATATCTATAAAGTCTATTGCTTTGTTCTCTATTTACAACCAAAATGAAAATAAAATTCTCCTGGGTCTCCCTGCAGTGCAGATAAGCTGGTCTTTTTCTATTTGTCCCTGCAGGTTGCTCTACGATGTCTTAGTTCTCCTTCACATGCAGGGTGACATTACTCAGGCTGTCATACAGGGAGATTTCTGTTGTTGCCCACAGCAACCAATCACAGCTCAGCTTTCATTTTTCAGCTTTCTGGTAAAGTGAACGCTGAGCTGTGATTGGTTGCTATAGGCAAAAAAGAGAATCTTACTAGACAGCTTGAGGCTATGTTCACACAACGTATATTTTCGTAAAACCACGGCCGTGATTATTACGAAAATATATGTTACCTTGCTGTCTATGGGATCCCGGCCGGAGCGTATACACAAAGTATACGCTCCGGCCGGGATCCCTAGCGGCACCACAAACAACTGTAATGTCAGTTTTCTGTGGCCGCTATTTATTGAATAGCGGCCGCAGAAAACCCTGTCAGTGCACACTGTGGAGCGAGCAGCTCCGGCCGCACGCTCCATAGTGTGTAGTGGGGAGTTTTGATGCTGGCGCGCACGGATGCCCCCGCATCTGAACTCTGCGGCTGCAAAGATCATCCGACCGGTGCTGCAGTAACGGCCGGGATGATCTTTTCAGAGACCGGCCGCTCCGTGACCCAGCCAGGTCAAGTAACGGCCGGTCTCTTACATAGTCTGAACATAGGCTGACAATGGATGCCTACAAGACAGCTTAAGAATGGATGCCTACAGAGAAAAGGTTGTGATAATGGCTGATAACAGAGAACAATAGTAAGCAAGGACAGGACTTGCTGAACCCTTCGCAGACACTGGCTATACTTATGTGCCAGATTGTGGGCCAAAAGAGATATTTATTGCACAGTCCTATAATGAAATTCCCATTGTTGCCTATAGCAACCAATCACAGCTCAGCTTTCATTCCTCATATTGTGCTGGTAAAATGAAAGCTGAGCTGTGATTGGTTGCTATGGGCAACAAAGAAAATCTCACTATAATACAGTGCGATGACTCTCCCCTAAACTGTTTAGGCATTTGGATGCCTATAGACCAGAGGCTGTGATAGTAGCTGATAACAGAGAACCACAATAATTACGTCTGACAAGGTCAGGACCTTTACACAAACCTTCCCGGATACCCATAGTACCTAAATGCTAAATTTGGAGTCAAATGGTTTGGTGCATTTAGATACCTATAGAGAACAGACAGGTGGACAGACAGAAATTAACCTTTATAACATAGATCATGTACTGTTAGGCCATGTTCACACAACGTATAACACTGGCCATTCTGTGACGCAGCCCAGCCAGGTCACAGAACTGCCGGTGTTACTGAAGACCATCCCAGCCGGTACTGCAGTGCCGGACAAATTATTTTCATTTCTGAGGAATTGGGATGCAGGCGCATCAGTGTGCGCCTGCATCCGAATTCTCCGCTGCACACAATGGAATGTGCAACCGGAGCCACATGCTCCATTGTGTGAACTGACAGGTTCTCTGGCACGCTATTCAATGAATAGCGGCCACATAAAACTGACACGTCAGTTTTTTGCGGCACAGCTAGCGATCCCGGCTGGAGTGTATATTTTTGGGGGGATTTACGAAGCTTACGCCAGAGGCGTACGCCAGGGAGAAGGAGCAAATTTGGCCCTTCTCCCTGGTGTACGCCCCCCGCTCGCTCAAGGGGCTGGAAGCAGTTGTAGATTTCGTACACCGGGCGCAGGTTTGGGCGTCCTGCCGGCCGGACTCACTAAGAGGCGTGCGTCTCTTAGTGTATCCTGCCAGGGAGAAAGGGGGCGGGGCCTAATATAAGACCGTACTTGTAATCCTCCCCCCATGTGTATACACTCCGGCATACAACGTGTGTGTTATATAAATCACACCTGTTGCAAATTGCAACAACGGTCGTGATTTCTACAACACATACTTTGTGTGAACATGGCCTTATACCGTATAAAGTCACTGATATCCTATATATACACTCACTGGCCACTTTATTAGGTACACTGCACGTTACCACTTAATTTCTAATCAGCCAATCACATGGCGGCAACTCAGTGCATTTAGACATGTAGACATGGTCAAGACAATCTCCTGCAGTTCAAACCGAGCATCAGTATGGGGAAGAAAGGTGATTTGAGGGCCTTTGAACGTGGCATGGTTGTTGGTGCCAGAAGGGCTGGTCTGAGTATTTCAGAAACTGCTGATCTACTGGGATTTTCACGCACAACCATCTCTAGGGTTTACAGAGAATGGTCTGAAAAATAAAAAACATCCAGTGAGCGGCAGTTCTGTGGGCGGAAATGCCTTGTTGATGCCAGAGGTCAGAGGAGAATGGGCAGACTGGTTCGAGCTGATAGAAAGGCAACAGTGACTCAAATAGCCAATCGTTACAACCAAGGTAGGCAGAAGAGCATCTCTGAACGCACAGTACGTCCAACTTTGAGGCAGATGGGCTACAGCAGCAGAAGACCACACCGGGTGCCACTCCTTTCAGCTAAGAACAGGAAACTGAGGCTACAATTTGCACAAGCTCATCGAAATTGGACAGTAGAAGATTGGAAAAACGTTGCCTGGTCTGATGAGTCTCGATTTCTCCTGCGACATTCGGATGGTAGGGTCAGAATTTGGCGTCAACAATATGAAAGCATGGATCCATCCTGCCTTGTATCAACGGTTCAGGCTGGTGGTGTCATGGTGTGGGGAATATTTTCTTGGCACTCTTTGGGCCCTTTGGTACCAATTGAGCATCGTTGCAACGCCACAGCCTACCTGAGTATTGTTGCTGACCATGTCCATCCCTTTATGACCACAATGTACCCAACATCTGATGGCTACTTTCAGCAGGATAATGCGCCAGGTCATAAAGCTAGAATCATCTCAGACTGGTTTCTTGAACATGACAATGAGTTCACTGTACTCAAATGGCCTCCACAGTCACCAGATCTCAATCCAATAGAGCATCTTTGGGATGTGGTGGAACGGGAGATTCGCATCATGGATTCATGGATGTGCAGCCGACAAATCTGCGGCAACTGTGTGATGCCATCATGTCAATATGGACCAAAATCTCTGAGGAACGCTTCCAGCACCTTGTTGTATCTATGCCACAAAGAATTGAGGCAGTTCTGAAGGCAAAAGGGGGTCCAACCCGTTACTAGCATGGTGTACCTAATAAAGTGGCCCGTGAGTGTGTATCCTGTATCTATATCTATACAGTACACACCAAATGGGGGGTTAAGAGGATTAGAGGGAGGTTCTCTGCATACAATACAGTGGCTGCTTCTACTACAGGATGCAGAGTCTCAGAGGTAACTAGGTTGCCAGTATTCCCTCCCTTCCATTAGTAATCTCTGTTCCTCAGATTACCTCGGTTACCCTTTTTCCAGGCCCTAAGTGATATTCTATATTAGGATGCATCGGCGGACCTGACAAGCACAGTGAACTGGAAAGTAAATGTAAATTCTGTCCATTATTCTTTTTTATGTTACATTTTATTTAGTTTATTCGTGTCTTGTGAGGATTTGTGGAGAAGAAAATGCTGAATTCTACTACATACAGTATAGTGCGAGCATGCACCTACAAAAAAAAAAAAAAATCGGCTGAACTGTCAAAATAAACAGGTTGTATTTTTGCATGCATTGGGGTTCAGGTATAAGAAAATCTCTTGGGACCCAATACACTACAAAGGCCCCGATAACCCCAACCACCACCACCTACCTTTTGCCGTTTACTTTTGTCCCCTTTTGCCATCCTTAGTTTATAGCTCACAGAAGTGACTGATACCTCTGCACCCCCCATACTTGCTGAGTCTCCCAAAAGGTTCAGGAGACTCTTAAAAAAGAATGGGGATCTCCAAGACTCCTGGAAGAACCACTAAATCTCCATGCAGTCCCAGATACTCACCTCTCCCTGTTTCTCTCGCTGCAGACAATATCTTTACACTAAGCAGTGGGAAGTACAGGAATAGGGAAAGTTTAGTAGCTAATAGAGATGAGCGAACCGGGTTCGGGTTCGAGTCCATCAGAACCCGAATGTTCGGCATATGATTAGCTGGGGCTGCTGAACTTGGATAAAGCTCTAAGGTTGTCTGGGAAACATGGATACAGCCAATGACTATATCCATGATTTCCACATAGCCTTAGGGCTTTATCCAACTTCAGCAGCCACTGCTAATCAAATGCAAAAAGTTCGGGTTCGGATCGACTCGAGCATGCTCCAGGTTCGCTCATCTCTAGTAGCTATATATCTAGTCCAGGGATGGGCAACTGTGGCCCTCCAGCTGTTGTACTACTAAATTTCCCATCATGCCTGAAGAGTCAATGGGGATTGTAGTTCTGCAACAGCTGGAGGGCCTCAGTTGCTCATCTCTGATCTAGTCTGATGTCTTAAAAAAGAAAAATCTGGAGTTTGTAAATGAGGGGAGTGTGGCCAATGGTCTGGAAACAGGGGTGTTGGCTGCTTCTTTCTAATAAAATTTGACAAAAAATCAGATGATAATATAAAACCCCTACAATTACCTTCCTTTCTCCCCCACTGTCATGGAGCTTCGGTTCTGATGCATGGCACCTCTGGCTCTGGGATCAGGGTCATCATAAGATATTTTCTGTTCAGCCAACCAGTAGCTGAGATGGGACACCATTATGGCCTATGTTTGAGCAGACAAAGTCTTGTGCCAACCCCAATCCTGGAAGTGCTGTGCATCAGGACCAGGGCTTCATGACAGCGGTGGTGGTGGTGGTTTGGTGGTGGTGGTGGAGTTAGTAGGAAATAATAGTTGCTTTGTTTTTTTACTTTGTGTAACTTGAATTAACGTTAGTGTTCCTCCTTTAGTATATTGAGAAGTTAAATAAATGCAGATCTTCCATACAACAGAGAGCCCATATAATATTACTAGATAGCAGAAAGTATATAACCTGATAATCTTTACCAAAAGTAATAACTGCACTAGAATGGACATCTTAAAGAAGTTTTCCACTTGCCCACGGGATAGGGGACAAGTAATAGATTGCGGGAGGTCCGACCTCCATACCCCCAGTGATCTCCAGATCAACCCTGGCTCCTTTGTTGTGAATACAGCCGCGGGTACAGCATGTGACCCGCGGTTCTATTCAGTGTTTATAGAACTGCCGTAAAGAATGCTCGCCAGAGAGAGCTGAGTACAGCACTAAAGTCAGCAAATCAACTGGAGCTGATGTTGCCACCAGGGCATTGCTAGAACAAAAAGAGAGAAGTGCGCTGCCAAGTGCTCCTCTCTCTTACTCACTGCAGACAATGAGCTCCATAGACTTTCTTTAGAATCTGTCCCCTGGGGAGCCGGGAGAACAGATGCTAAGCAAAGTACTTCTCCTGATAGGTTAACAACCATAGGGATCCCACCGAGCAAACTATAACCATTCCTCTATGACATAAAAAGTTTTTTAAATGACAACGCTGTTATTGTTCCTGTATGTGGACTATCGGCTGTGTCTGCTCAGTAACCCACAACATTTCACTCAACCTACCGATTGTGAAGAACTATATAGAAATTTCAAGTGCAGAGGTAACAGATATATAGGCCCATTATCTGAAATGTTCCTTACCTTGTAAGAATCTTCTACAAACACTCTGAAACCCGGATTCACACCCTCTTACCATCCACACATGGAACGTTCATAGTCATCACTCAGCTTGAGGATCCTAAAGTTAAATTTTCCACTATCATCGACACGGTGATAACTGTAACTCAAGTCTATGAAAGGGAGAGTTCTTCTGCGCTTGAAAAAAAATCCTTATACTGAACAAGCTTCTTTGTTTTTGATCCACCCAAGAGTTGTCATGGATATCTGGAATCAGGGGAGAAACATCTGGTTTTCACGTGGATTAGTAGTTACAGCAGCTATGGGGAGTGTAAGAAAGAAGCAAATGACAGTTCTATGGTTGTACTATTATATATCTGCACGTCTGAGAGTCAGTATAGCTATAGAGAGTGAATATTATGGGTAATTTTCTCATTTACAACTCTACAATTCCCTATGCCTTGCCTTGCCTTGACTCTCACTTCAATGCCAGGGAAAATGAGGGGTTTCTATAGGGGTGGATAGGTTAAAGTCACAGCCATTCCCGAAGCTTGACAGTGCCCAGTGGTCCTTCTATAACATATGAAGTAACTAGTATATTGTTGGAGTTATCTCTACCCAGGGGCCGAGAATCGGGAGCAATATAAAAAATAACTTATACTCACCCACCAACACGCCTCCAGTACTGTCACTGCTCCAGAGTCTCCCAGTAGAATTGATCCAATTACATCCCCATAGACTGAGCACTGCAGCACAAAATCTGATGCAACATCATGTGCCCATCGTAAGGAAATGTCATTGGGTCACTTCAGTAGAATGGCACTGAAACAGGAAAATAAAAAAATGATTGCTTTGGGTATACATAAAAACTAAATCTATCAAGAGCTTAGCACCTGTTTTTAGGTAAATAATTGGATTTTTACCCTTTTTTTTATTCTAAGTTCAATTCATAAACCAGTTTTTGACGTGTGAATATTTTTAGATGCAATTTTTTGAAATCTCCTTGTTTTCAGTATTCACCCCAAGATTTGAGGCCAATTTATTATTTGCACATTTTTAAAAAGTTACAAAAACTGGTGCAGACCTATACCTGGTCACTACCAGATAAGGCCAGGTTCACACGGCATAAGAGACCAGCTGTTCTGTGACCCGGACGGGTCACGGAGTGGCTGGTCTCTGAAAAGATCATCCCGGCCGGTACTGCAGAACTCTTTTGGCCCGCAGAGTTCTGATGCAGGCACATCCATGTGGGCCCGCATCAGAACTCCCCACTGCACGCTATGAAGCTTGCGGCCGCTCGCTTCATAGTTTGCACTGATATGGTTCTCTACAGCCACTATTCAGTGAATAGCGGCCGCAGAAAACTGACATGTCAGTTGTTTGCAGCGCTGCTAGGGGTCCCGGACGGAGCGTATACTATGTGACACTTGGCTAACGTATTTTCTCTTATTAACTATGGCCGTTGTTGCAATCGGCAACAACAGCCATAGAAATAAAAAAAAAAACGTGTGAACATGGCCTAAATTTGTTTGCACAATTTTTTGTGAATATTCTGAAAATATTCTATTCACGAATTTATGATTAGTTTATTAAATTAGTCCTATTGGGCTGGGTAAAAAAACAGACAAATACTCTGCCAAAAAAATTCACATTTTAGACTCAATAGTAAATGCCACCTCTATTTTCTTACCATGAAATATGCTATCATTGTGCACAATTAGCAGAACATAAAACGGCCTATACATCTATTATCATATCACCATAATTTTTTTAATATTGTTGGGGTACTATCACACTAAGCAATTGTCGTCTGTTCTTGGCCCATTAGTGGTTGTTCCAAATGATAATCATTTCGTGTAATAGCTCATGTTGAAAGACAACGATCAGCCAGACATTCTGCAGCTCTTTGCATACTGTGGAACAAGGAGCAAGCAAGCACTGACCCGACAGGTTGGCGCTCGCTTGCTCCTAAATATGGGCAGTCATCAAGGAGTTATTCTGTTGGATAACTGGGGTTCTCCAGGTCCATTATATAGTTTTATTTTTCTCTGCTCGACATTCTTTTTATAAAACATTGGCCATTAAAATGTTTGGATAAAGATTTTGTGCTCCACTACAATGAAACGCTTCTCAAAGAACAATTTGTTTGCTACAAACATGTTGATTGAAATGGGTGCAATTGTTTTGGACAATCCCTCCTAGCTGAGAAGGTGATTGTTTCATTAAACCTGATTGGTCTTATTGTGTATTTCTCTGTGATTGGTAGCAGGCTTAAAACTTTGAGAAACATCAGTTTCACTCAACAGTAATTCCTTATTTTTTACGTAAAGTGCACCTGTCAATATGTTGCCTTTCTATGATTGGTGTCCAGTTGGAGCAGACGCTGAAAAATTGGGTGCCATAGATATGTCCCTTGTCAGGCGAGTTACGTGTATGAACCCTATTCTAATTAATAGGGCTTGTGCACGGAATTCAACTAGTGTGGGATGTATAAAGAGCAACCCAATCTTTCAGCATTGGCTATGACAGTCGGACGATCAGGGAAAAGCATCATGGTGACAGGTACGCTTTAAATTTGTTGGAAAATATAGAATACGGTGGTGTGATGGAAATAAACTGATACCTGTCAACTGTGGTAGTTGCCAATTATGAGGAAATTAAAAGGTCAGACATGTTGAAAACCAACATGTATCATCGTCTTTTCCCTTGATATCTTTCGAACCTTCCCTATTATATTACACTGGTGGCTAATCCCAACGAAAACGATAAGTTTGACTGGCTACGGGCTCATTCACAAGATCCGTGCCGTGACCCCTTCCCCCCCGATCCGCGCCGCAATGACCGCAGGAGAATTGTGGCCCCCCGCTGCCCGACAGCAAAGATGACAGAAGCACAGATGCCAACTACACACCTCTACTACACATGTCTAACATGTTCACTGGCACGGGGGGAGTAGGCGAGTAGTTGTCTTCTGAGCTCTTGTCATCTCTGATCCGTGTAGCGATCCGTAGGTCATGTCCTAGTTTTTCATAGTGCGGATCGTGTTGGGGGTCACGGCACGGATCAGGTCAATGGCTGCATTTATTTGAATGGTTCCCAAAATTGTCAGTGGTCGAAGATCCTCAAGTGGGCTCAGGCTCTGATGCAATGATAAGCCCCAAAAGTGAAGCAGAAGATCCCCAGCAGCCACTAATATCATAATTTTTATAAACAGATGATTCACCAATCACCTATTACATTGATGTTGATTAGATATTGATAATATGTCCTATATGACAACACAAATGACACGTGTTCTGTATAGATAAACAGTAGGAGGTCAGAATAATTTCCTCTGAAGTAATTCCAACCTAACATTGAGATTATGGGATACATTTTGTCTTAGGGACATAGTCGAAGGTGATTGATCCAGTCCAGTGGGACTGGAGTGTGTATCAGATCATCAATTTGACACTTGTTTTTGTAAGTTTTCTCACGCGTCACAGGAAACTCTTTGATAGGCCATGGACTTCCTGTGTATACAGAAACCCTAATTAGCGGATATGTATTACCACATATCAACCCAGTCTGCCTGCACCAAACATCAGGTTCAAGACAATATAAAATAACAATATTGGTTTCTATGAACTCAACCCTACTTTGTGTGTGTTTAAATTATATCAGAGGTATAAAGAGATATAATGGGACCCCAAGACTGTTATGGGTTCCATACATGAGTGTTCTATTGATGCTCCTTACAAATCAGACGTTGATCAGAGGCGCAATGTACATAAACCCTGACCTGACAAATACTGTAAGATATTTCTATTAAACATACATACAAAAATATTATAATATTGTCAAGAAATTTCTACATTTTTGTCGTATTAGAATTAGGATATACAAAATGACCTAACGGTAACAGAATTGAGCTGCTAACAGAGATGAACTAATAATAAATGTAATTATATACAGTATGTGAATATTAAGTTGAGAACAGAATATCATAGACAGGAGAGACAATTTTTTCCCATTTTTGTATTATTTTTAGTAAAATCTGCTATTTGCATTGTTTAATAAGCCTCTAACCATACAAGATCATCACAGATTTGAGGGATATGAAACTGAGACGGGATCTGACAAGATCACATATAGGAATGATATTTTGCTTATTTTGTTGCCCAAATTTTTTAGAACATTTTTGCCAATTTTGTTTATTCCTGCTCTATAATGAGGTAGAAGCAAAGTTTAAAAGGTCCACACCATTTAATGCTCCGTTGACTATTTTAGGGGACCTCTCCAATACCAAGAAAAATGAGAAGGAAATATTAAAATTGTTATTTCATGCTTGGTTAAGGTGGTACCTGTCATGATGTATGCTGATCCGATTAGTGTGCAATCCATTCTGCCGCTGAAAGTACGGATATTGATACATAAGACCACACCAGGTAAGTTCTGTGCACGAGCCCCATTCTGATTGATAAGAGCCTGTGCACAGAACCGACCTGGTGTGGTCATATCCATAGATATCCGAACGATGGTTTAGTAAAGATTGTTAAGAAAGGTAATTAAATGGTAAAACTAAATGGCGTAACAGATAAACTATTACATATGAATAAAATATTTATTAGAGTATTAAAATTAAAAAAAAAATCTATTTATTTATATTATATATATTTGTTTGTATGTTGTAGTTATTAAGTTCAATCAAGAACTGTATTTCTATGTGCTAGAAACCAACATAGGGTCTACTGAGAGAACATTTCCACTTCACACTATTTTAAGGGATGAAACGATCTCTCTCTTTACATTTGTGTAAGTGATTTTAATTGAGAATCAAAGTACAAATCCTAATATACATCATCCCATCAAAGCCTTATGCCTGAACCTCATTTACAATGACATTTTACAGTTTAGTATAGCATAAAGTGATACCAGTACAGTGCAGTGATACCAGATCAAACAACATATGATCAATACTATCCAAAAGTACTATAAAGTAAAAAACATTGAATTGTTTTTTCTACTGTTTAGATATTTGTTTTATAATAAAACAGAACAGTCATACAATGTATTTACTCTTAATATTTTATCAATGTTATATAAAATATGTAAAAATAAGTATTAAAAAGTTAAACAGAAATTGCCAGAAAGTTTATTGTAACTATAGTGTTCTTCAGATTTGAATGTATGTAACATGTAAAATTATAGGTATATTCCTAAATATTTATACAATACTTACTAGTTTTAGTAGATCGCATAATTTATGTCACAAATTAGCAAATATTATGGATACAATCTTTATTATCTTATGGCTGGCCCAGATTTCAGTCTAGTGTTCTGATTGGCCCTCATTTTCAGCCTCAAAGCGGCCATGTAAAATGACCCTAAAACCAGCAATCTTTTTTTTAGGACTGGTTTGTGAAAATAAATTCCTGTTTTTATTAAAGTCTTTTAGAATAGGTTTATAGCTATGTTCCTACAACGTCCTTTTTGGTAAAATAATGGTCATAAATAATTATTATGATCATTATTAACGGCCGTCATTATCAAACACCCATTTTTTCACCTAAAAAGACATTGTGGGAATGCAGCCTTAGGCTTGGTTCACACTACATATATTTCAGTCAGTATTGTGGTCCTCATATTGTAACCAAAACTAGGAGTGGATTAAAAACACAGAAAGGCTCTGTCCACACAATGTTGAAATTGAGTGGATGGCCGCCATATAACAGTAAATAACGGCCATTATTTCAATACAACAGCCGTTGTTTTTAAAATAACAGCAAATATTTGCCATTAAATGGCGGCCATCCACTCAATTTCAACATTGTGTGAACAGAGCCTTTCTGTGTTTTCAATCCACTCCTGGTTTTGGTTGCAATATGAGGACCACAATACTGACTGAAATATACGTAGTGTGAACCCAGCCTTAAGCTTCAAATTATTTGGATATGTTACAGTAGTATTAATATCGTGTAGGTGAGGTTCCCAGAACTGGACACAGAATTCCAGATGGGATGTCACTACATCTCTATATAGCGGAATCACAATCTCCCTCTTCCTACCGGTTATTTTTCTATATATCCAATAAATTGATCAACACTATAATCAAGTAGAGAAACAATTAATCTTTATTTAGGGTTTCTAGTTATACAGCCAAGCAATACAATTGTTTTCCATACTGCTTGACCACATGGTTGAGTAATTAGGCTCTTCATAGTCAATAATATAAAACGTTATGTGAGTGCATAGCCATAAACAACCCTACTTACAATATTACAACAATACATTACATACTAATAAGTCTAATTCTCCTTTTTTATCTCTTTCTTCTGATACTTAATTATTTACCTTTAGGCCCTTAAGTAAAAGAAAAGACTCAGTTAACATTATTCTTAGACATAGAAAATAAAGTAATTCCAAACTAAAGTAAAGTGTAAAGACTGATTACATATACATATAATTCTTTAAAGTTTAAACAGAAAGCAAAAAAAACAGAAGCCTAAAAACAAGGTATTTGATATTCATCCAAGCAGAAACATCAGGAATTACCATGATTAATGTCAAATCCACATCAATCATTGTACTACCAGCCAAATTAGCATAAGAAAAATACAGATGATTGATCTCAAGTAGGTGATTATTCTTTTGATTGTTGTGTCAAAGGGCTTGAAAGAGTCCTAGGTGTGAAGACATCAGATACCTTCACCACTATTTAAGGGTAAGGATTACTGAAATGGTTAGTTCAGTCTCTCAAGACCACTTCAGCAAGCAGAAGACTCTGAGCTAACAAGACATTGAGGGAAGGAAGTCTACTTTAAGATGGTTCTGAAGATCACCCTCTATATTCTTTTCATCTCCATGGTCTCCGGGAAGCCTTTTCTACCACCAAAAGCTCTTCCAAGAGCTAGCAGCCATGGAGGTCATGCAGTCAAGATCCCTCTCTATATGATGAATCTTTATCATACTCTCATGGGAAATAATAAGGATCTTAAAAGACCAGAAATTGAAGTCCTGGAGGAGTCTGATACTGTCCAGAGTATTATGGCAAAAGGTGAGTAAAACATTTCTTTACAGTCCTATATCTTCTGGTTCTTTGTATCTTTATTATTATTATTGATTTCATTTTACTGCTTTGTTCCTCCTAAATAAGTATGAAAGTTATTGTCTTTACTGATAATATATTGAATAATAATACATTGATATATAGTATTAGTAAGGGTATGTTTGATTATGATATTGTAAAAAATATATAACATTGGCAGTGATAGTAATTTTCAATTTTCTTTTTAGATTTCACAGTGGAAGAAGATCGGTGGTCATTGACTTTTGACTTCTCAACGATCTCAAGAACTGATGAACTACGAATGGTGGAACTCCGAGTTCATCTTCCACCATTCACAAAATCTAGCAACGTAACGGTAGACATCTACCACCTCAACAACGGACAACACAAAGTCTTCTTAGGATCAGTCATGACAAATATACCCGATGTTAAAATAACTTCCTGGACAACTTTCAATGTGACCAAAATGATGGAAAATAGCCTCCTGTGGGGAAGAAGACCTACCAACCATGGAGATGAAGACATGAAATCAGCAGACATGGGCATGGCAAGGATAAAGAAGCGCGATGTTTCTGTACCAGAAATCACCACAGATCAAGCCATCATTGTGTTTTTTACTAAGCATAGCCCATTTTCCAAACCTGGCACTCCAAGCCTCATCAAAAAATTGGCCGTGAACACTATGAAGATGGCTGCCTTTCGTAGACACAAGAGGACCAAGAGTGAAGGCCAACAAGGAAATCCAAGCAGTCCTATTGTTCTGGAACAGCACAAATCATCCTGTAAAAGAGTGGACATGATGGTAGACTTTAAAGAAATTGGTTGGGACAAATGGGTTATCTACCCCAAAAAATACAATGCTTATCGGTGTGAGGGAATCTGTCATTCACCACTGAAGGAGGCCTCAAAGATAACAAACCATGACTACATTAAGGTAAGAATAAAATTTCAGTTAAATATACATAAAACATGTTTTTTATTTTTTTAAAAATTTATTTGTACATTAACATTTACCAGTATCGTCCTTTCGTAAGTCACATTTAATACTTGGAGGTTTATTATGTCTAGTACCATAACTTTATCTAAAAAAGTATTTGCTAAATATGTCATATA
Source organism: Dendropsophus ebraccatus (assembly GCF_027789765.1). Classification (NCBI taxonomy): domain Eukaryota; kingdom Metazoa; phylum Chordata; class Amphibia; order Anura; family Hylidae; genus Dendropsophus; species Dendropsophus ebraccatus. Next base: position 204,375,634 of record NC_091454.1, read on the forward strand.
TTGTCAACTACAGTTATTGGGGTTGCCTTATGTAATAATGTGCTACATTAAAGTCTATGGGAAAACAGCTGTATGTAAATACACTGTAAATATTTTTTGCAATGTGTGCACAGACTGACATTTTTACATAGACTTAACTGTAGCACATTATTACATTAACAATATGGTCTTGTATAGCCATTTTTCAGCCATATTTTGCTTTTATTTTACTATGTGTGAACCAAGCCTTATAAATATCATACACTCACATCAAACTTATTTCTTTTCTCCTTGCAGAGTATTATGAAGCTGAAGGATTCCGAGAGAACAGAATGCTCATCGTGTGTTCCCATCAAGATGCAGCCATTGTCCATGATGTTTCACGAGAATCGACACCTTGTTGTAAGACACCATGACGACATGATCATTGAAGAGTGCGGCTTTCAATGAATATAAGGACTTTTAGAATATTTTATGCTTATTTTGTTAATTAGCACAATGGATAAAGATAGAATTTAATTTATATTAAGACTAAATAAAATATAAATTATGTATTGAATATTTCCTCATGTTGAGGTACAATAGATACTTTCTCCTAATGCAATGTACAGATTTATTGATATATACTGCATGTGTAAAAAATGCTTTCTTATAGTCAAATTGTTGCCCTCAGCAACCATTCAGAGCTTAGCTTTCATTTTACCCGAACAATGAAAGAAATGAAAGCTGAGCTGTGATTGGCTATCACAAAGCATGATAAATATCCCCCTTTGTATTACTTAAAATTCTGTAAGAATTTTTTTGTTTTTTATTACATTCAATTTACAGAATATTGTGGTAATATTGTTTGTTTGCATTTTTAATTACACATAAATAAACTTTTAAAAAAATGTTACTTAGACTATGTTTATTCTGTTTTATTGTGGGGTTGAGGTCAACATTATATACTTAGTTTATGACATCTATGATAATAATGAAGCAAAAAAAAAAAAACATCTAAACATTTAAAACAAAGTTTTATTTAATATATTGTATTGCTTTTTAAACCATATTTTTTTATGGTTGGTTGGTTGATTTATTTTCACTCACTTGGCAATAACACATGGTAAATTAAAAGAGATGAGCGAATTGCTGATCTTAACAAAACGTTTTGTTTGAGCTGCGCTCCGCTCATAAAGCCGCTGGCCTTTCAGCTCTGCCCCACTCTCTGCCACTCCTCCCAGGATCCCAGGAAAAGCTGTATCAAATTCTTGGAAGTGTCTCCCATTTTTCCAGAAGTGGATCCAGCTTTTCCCCGGCATTCGAGGTGGAACAACAGGGAGCGGAGCAGCGCTCAAACAAGGCGATTGGCTTCATTTAGATCAGTAATTTGTGCATCTCTATAAACTCCCCATTACTAAAAGAATAAAACTAATTTTTATCATATTGGGGGCTGAATTTAAAGGTCTGTTTCCATCCAACATCTTGCTACTGCGCTGGAAGGAAACTGAAATTAACGTGATAAATATAAAGATGATTGATTTGTAGCGTGTGACTGTCCTTTGATGTAAGAGTCAAAAGTTTTCACCATTATAAAAGGGCAGAAAATACTGAAAATTTTAGTTCAGTCTTTCAAAATCGCATTAGCAATAAGATAAGCTGACTAGGACTTTGTGGGAAGGATGGCTTCTTTTAAGGCTATGAATATCGTCTTATATATTGTGTATCTCCTTGGTTTTTGCTGGAAGACCCTTTCTACCATCAAGAACACCTCTAAGAGGTATCAACCATGGTTAAAGGAAGGCAGTAATTAAAATCAGGTGGCCTCTGGACCGCCACCAGAAGGCATTTACCCGAGTTGTGATGATGTTATGATTTGGGGGGAAAAGGGCTGTCCTGGCTGATGGACTGGCCGCTCAGCCAATCAGCTCAGCGGCTGAGTGGCTGAGCTGCCAGTCCATCAGCCAGGCCGTGACTTGTCAGCGCCAGAAATCCCGGAGCCTGGCGGGGGTCCTGAGGCTTGTCCCACTGGTCATCGCTGGCTCAGGGAGATATAAGTCCGTACTTGTAATGACCTCCCAGCTGCCTGATTTTATAAATAGCCGGACTTCTCCTTTAAGGAGTCAAGATTCCACTGTACACGATGAACCTCTATCTTACTCTCATGGGAAATAATAATGATTTAAAAAACCAGGGACAAGGAGATACAATCCAGAGTCTTACTACAAGAGGTGAATACAACAATTTATTGCAGTCCTATAGTATATGTTCTACCTTCTTCATATCTACAACTTATTGTTTGTTAATTAAATTTTACCACATACAACCTAATAAAACTAGTTTTTACATTTATAGACACAATTAAGTTGAAATATGATAAAAACTGTCATAGAAACATGGCAGAAAAAAAACATCTGGTCCACATAGTCTGCATTTTTCCCCCATTTTAGGATAAGTATACAGTGGTGCCTTGCATTACGAGCATTAGTCATTCTGGGTCCGTGCTTGTAATCCAAATCCACTCTTAAACCACTTCAAAGAAATTGGTTGGGACAAATAGGTTATCTACACCCCAAAATATAATGCTTATAAGACTTTTGACTCACCCTGTATAAATATTTTAATATGATTGGGTAATTTATTTTTAAGTTGCCTAGCAATAATAAATGGTAAACTATCCACTGCTAAATGAATAAAACATTTTTTTTTTTTTCAAATTGATTCAAGAAATGTGGAACACTGCAAAACTTACCATAAGAAAACCTTTCCTTAAAGCAAAATTCCAAGGGGCAAAAAAAAATATGTTATCTAATGAAGACACCACGTGATTTAGTGAGTTACCCATGTTGCAGTTTAAGTATCTCCATATGGGTCTGTACATACAGCACTCCCATGGGCATAAGGCCTCAGATATACAACATAAAACCTTATTTTAGTCTAAGGATTAAATTATTAGTACGGACTTATTAAAGGCAATTCATAAATCTGTTCTCTGTGGAAATCAACTCTGCATATGTTTCTATTGTATTACATGTATGTGATCCCTCAAGGCTTTATATTTTATAAACTTTGAAATTCATTTAGCAGAAACCAAAAGGTCAACAAATATATTTCACACTCATCCAACAAAAACAAACTACAAACACCATATTTGATAAATCCACATCACCCATACTACTACTACTACCAGTCTAATTACCATGATAAATAGAAAGATGATTGATCTCTAGCAGGTGAATAATCCTTTGATGTGGGGGTGACAAGAAAAAGGGTGTGAAAATCCAAGACACCTCAGTTCTCACCACTATATAAGAACAGGGACTACAGAATGTTTTACTCCAGTCTTCCAGGAGCACATCAGCAGTCAGAACTCCCAGAACTAAGCTGACTAGGACTTTGTGGGAAGGATGGCGACTTCCAAAGTTCTGAAGATTCTCTTATATATTCTGTTCATCTCCTTGGTTTCTGGGAGACCCTTTCTACCACCAAGTGCTCTTCCAAGAGCTGATCACCATGGGCAAGGAGTCAAGATTCCACTATATATGATGAACCTCTATCACACTCTAATGGGAAACAATAAGGATTTAAAAAGACCAGAGATTCAGGTTCTGGAGGAGTCCGATACCATCCAGAGTCTTACTGCAAAAGGTGAGTACAATAGTCTATTACTGTCTAGTATCTTCTGGCTAATTTATATGCATTGATTATTATTAATTATATTTTTACTACATTGATAAAACTAGTTATTACATTCACATATGAATCTGTTGGCGCTATACAAATAAATATATTATTATTATTAATTATTAACCACTAAAAGTAAAATCTTTCTTGTGAATTACAGAGATAGTAATTTTCTATTTTGTTTTCAGATTTCACAGTGGAGGATCATCGGTGGTCACTGACTTTTGACTTTACTTCTGTTTCAAGAACTGATGAACTACGAATGGTGGAACTCCGAGTTCATATTCCACCATTTACAACATCCAGCAGCATAACAGTAGACATCTACCACATCAACAATGGACAACACAAACTCTTCTTGGGATCAGTCACGACAAATATTCCCAATATTGGAAATAACTCTTGGGCAACTTTTAATGTCACCAAGGTAATAGAAAATAGTCTTTGGGGAAAGAGGCTGACCGACCATGGAGATAGAGATGTGACATCAGTACACATGCCTGATAAAAATGTATTCAAGAATACAAGAAGGATCAGTAAGCGTGATGTCTCTCTACCCGAAATCACAGATCAAGCCATCATTGTGTTCTTTACTAAGCATAACCCATTTTCCAAACCCAACACCCCAAGCCTTATCCGAAAATTGGCAATGAACACCATGAAGGTTGGATTTCGTAGACACAAGAGAACAAAGAGTGAAAGCCAAGTAGGAAATCTAAGAAGTATCTACTCTGCTGTAGAAGAACAACCCAAACCATCATGTAGAAAAGTGGACATGGTGGTGGACTTCAAAGAAATTGGTTGGGACAAATGGGTTATCTACCCCAAAAAGTATAATGCTTACCGGTGTGAGGGAACCTGTCATTCACCACTAAAGGAAACTTCAAAGACGACAAACCATGACTACATAAAGGTAAGAAGATGTTTTTCTATTGTATGCAAATGAATTTTAAAAGTATTAAATAGTTGTTTAAGTTTTAAAGGGCTTACTTGTACTAATAGAAAGATATGTTTTTAACATATTATTCTTTTTGACAACTACATGGCCTTTATGAAACAACCTCTTTTAATATCACTTATTGAAACCATATAATGTTAATATTCTTTTGTTATTTTGTTTTGCAGAGTTTAATCAATTTGAAGGATTTTGAAACAAATGAATGTTCTTTATGTGTTCCTATCAAGATGCAGCCCTTGTCCATGATGTTTCATGAGGATAGACACCTTGTTGTAAGACACCATGATGATATGATCATTGAAGAGTGCGGCTCTCAATGAACTTAAGGACTTTGATTTCAGATGATTTTATGCTAAGAAATGACATAATAGAGATAGAATTAATTTTTATTTTGCATAAATTACAAATTACAGAATGAACAATTCCTCATGTTGAGGTATGACTGATATTTTTACTTATTACAATGTTTGAATGTATTGATATTATGAAACAATTTATATTATGTAAAATTTTATATAAATTTAAAATGCCATTTTAAATGATCAGACTTATTGCAAATTACCCAAATTTTGGGGTAATTCTGTTCCTTTGTGGAAACTTTTTGTAGCTGTAAATATGAATAAATATTTTTTCTTTTTTTAAACTACTCTGTTTTTCCTATAAGGCCGGGTTTACACATAAGCGGCGGTGCGGTGGCGTTTCCCTCTGGCGCAGGAGAAAAGCGCTGAAACGCATCATTGAACTGATCCCATTGTTTTCAATAGGACTGTTCAAAACATGCAGCAGGGAAATAGTGCCCGTCGTATTGCCGGACCGTCGGTGTGTCAGGACATATCTTGCAGCGTCCTAACGCACCGCTGCTCCGCACCCATTTAAACAAATAGAGCGCCAGAGGCCTCGCCGGGCAGGACGCATGCCGTTCGCTCTGGCTTCCGGCGTTCAGCCAAAGAGCTACATAGTATACAGACACATACATATCTCTCCCGTGTGTTCTCCCCCTCCCATATAGCCCCCCCTGTTGGTTGCTCCCCAGTAGTATATAGCCCCCCTGTGCGCTCTCCCCCGGAATATATAACCCCATTGTGTGCTCTCCCCCAGTAGTATATAGCCCCACTGTGAGCTCCCCCAATTAGTATATAGCCCCCCTGTGCGCTCTCCCCCTTTAGTATATTTCCCCCGGCTGCCACTATACTCACAGCGTGATGACAATAAGCAAATCCCATCGTAAATGACAGGCCGTTGTTTTGAAATAACGGCTTTTATTTGCCATAAATGGCGTAATAGAGATAGAGGGGGAGATTTATCAAACTGGTGTAAAGTGAAACTGGCTTAGTTGCCCCTAGCAACCAATCAGATTCCACCATTCCACCTCATGGACTCTTTGTAAAATAAAAGGTGGAATCTGATTGGTTGCTAGGGACAATTCTACTTTATACCAGTTTGATAAATATTTATATTTGGAATAAATTACAAATTACAGAATGAACAATTCCTCTTGTTAAGGTATGACCGATACTTTTACTTATTAGGCTATGTTCACACAATGTGAACATCCGGCCGCTCCGTGACCCCGGCCGGGTCACGGAACGGCCGGTCTCTGCCCGGATCATCGCGGTTGGTACTTAAGTACCGGCCGGATGATCTTCCCCCTGCACACTATGCAGCGAGCGGCCGAAGCCGCACGCTTTATTGTGTGAACTGACAGGGTTTCCTACGGCCGCAATTCATTGAATTGCAGCCGCAGAAAACTGAAATGTTAGTTATTTGTGGGGCCGCACGGGATCCCGGCCGGAGCGTATACGATGTGTATACGCTCCGACCGGGATCCCATTGAAACTAAGGCATTGTTCCACCTCTCAAAAACTACGGCCGTAGTTTTACGTAGTGTGAACATAGTCTTTACGATGTATGGGTTTATCCCTATATTTTAGAAATTAACATCTTATACGAATTTAGCTAGTTATTTTGATTGAATAGACTTACTACTGTCCCAAATTTAATAGGTAATTTATTTCCTTTATGTAAATTCTTTTTCTAAATGTACTGTATACATAAATAAATATTTTTATAAAATAGTTTACTTTTTTTTACTGTATTGTAAGTTATTGTATTGGTGGGTTTATCAGTTTACATCATAGATGCACATACGGTTATTTTATGGCTCTGCTTAACGTCCAAATTGTATAGAGCCATAAAAATGAATCCTTATCAATCTATAGGCTTATCCTGTACTTCTGTGGGCTTCTGATATTGCAAATGGAAGGAAAATAAAATTGTGGCGTACTCTGTCAAATGCTGCCAATGTGACAAGGGACTAATTGGAACAAAATTATGAAAAATCACCAGAGCTACTCTCCCTTAGAAACACTGTTCTATAATAGAGTGCCATATGGAGTGCTAAATCTGAGCATATATACAAGATAGCTGTTGTTTAACAGCTTGCTCGGCTGACAGCTATCTTTCTATATCCAAACATACACAGATCTGATCAGCCTGGCTAAGCATATATATGTTCTGAACGAGGAGAGGGAAGAAATCACTACACGATTCCTCTGTCAGCTGCTTATATGCAAGGAAATAAATAGTATGGCTCAAATCCAACATGCCCAAAGATCTTCTCCCAACATCTGTCGGTGAAAGTCAGGAGGCCCTCATACACATTAGATAGTAGGCTGATATGACTAAATTTGGTGGGTTCAGCTGACACATGTAATATGTATATGCAGTTTAAATGGGTTATCTAGGATTAGAACACAGCTGCTTTACTCCACCACACCAGTCCTTAGTTGGCTCCATTCACTTTCATGTGAAATTACATACAAATGTAGGATAGGAGTGGCGCTTTTTGAAGAAAAAAAGGTATCGTATTTTCCGGCGTATAAGGCGACTGGGCGTATAATTAGATTGTCAGATTAATCAGATTTTCAGGGGTTCGCCTTATACACTGGAAAATGTTAACCCCTGCCTGACCGCAGCGCTGCTACGATCAGGCAGAGGTTAACTGCAGCTAAATGAATAAAATAACAAACAGTTTACTTACCCGGGCTGGTTCCCGGCCTCCGCACGTCTTCTTCTCTGCTTCCGTTCCCCGGTGCAGGCAGTGTGACGTACACTGGCTGCGCCGGGGATGCCCGAATCCCTCCCGAGGAGCTGAGCGTCTAATTGGGGACGCTCGGCTGCTCGGAAGAGCTTCGGAAGAATGACAGAGGCTTCGGGTACTTCCACAGCCTTCCGAAGCCTCTGTGATTCTTCAGAAGCTCTCCTGAGCAGCCGAGCGTCTCCAATTAGACGCTCAGCTGCTCGGGAGGGCTTCGGGCATCCCTGGCGTAGCCAGTGTACGTCACACTGTCTGCGCAGGGGAACGGGAGCGGAGAAGAAGACGCGCAGAGGCCGGGAACGGGCCCGGGTGAGTTAACTGTTTTTTTTTTTTAAAATGATCGCTCCATACGGTGGGGATGCGGCAAATTTTGAGCCCCCCCACCTTATGGGGCGACCATACCCAGCGTATAAGACGACCCCCGAATTCTGACAAGATTTTTCGGGGTTAAAAAGTCGTCTTATACGCCGGAAAATACGGTATATTTTTTAAGGAATAGGAGCTTTAGATGTCTCTATAAAGGTTCTATATCCACAACCATGGGGTGTCACAAGAACTTAGTGTCTAATGGGAAAGTGGCAAACTAAAGAAAACTTGCCCTTTATCCAATATAGCTCAAAATTTCAGAATGGCGGCCATGTTTCAGACATAGCTCAAAAGATAGACCCCTTATTCACTACTTTCTGGGGTATTGAGATATGAAATAGTCCTTTCATTTCTGAAATAAAGGGTGTTCCAAAAGTCTTGACTATCCAATGTTAAAATAATTAAACAGATCTATTTTAACATTAATGCAAAAACGTGGTACACTGCAAAACTACCATATGCCAATATTTCCTAATAGCAAAATTCAAAGGGGGAAGAAGAAGAAGAATCATAAATCTGTTCTCTGTAGAAACCAATTTTGCATACATTTCTATTGTTTACATGTATGTGATCTATTTGTATTTTACCAACTTTGTAATTCATTCAGCAGAAACTAAAAAACAAAAACAAGAAATATATTTACACTCATCCAACAAAAACAAACTACAAACACCATATTTGATAAATCCACATCACCCATACTACTACTACTACCAGTCTAATTACCATGATAAATAGAAAGATGATTGATCTCTAGTAGGTGAATAATCCTTTCATGTGGGGGTGAAAAGAATAAAGGGGTGTGAAAATCCAAGCCACCTCGGTTTTCCCCACTATATAAGAACAGGGACTACAGAATGTTTTACTTCAGTCTTCCAGGAGCACATCAGCAGTCAGAACTCCCTGAACTAAGCTGACAAGGACTTTGTGGGAACGATGGCGACTTCCAAAGCTATGAAGATTCTCTTATATATTCTGCTCATCTCCTTGGTTTCTGGGAGACCCTTTCTACCACCAAGTGCTCTTCCAAGAGCTGATCACCATGGGCAAGGAGTCAAGATTCCACTATATATGATGAACCTCTATCACACTCTCATGGGAAACAATAAGGATTTAAAAAGACCAGAGATTCAGGTTCTGGAGGAGTCCGATACCATCCAGAGTCTTACTGCAAAAGGTGAGTACAATAGTCTATTACTGTCTTATATCTTCTGGCTAATTTATATGCATTTTTATTAGTATTATTGTTAATTACATTTTACTACATTGTTTCTTGTATACTAGTCTGAATTCCCAATATCATTTTGTTGATAAATGATGATGAATGTCAACCAGTAATTTTTGAGTTAAAGTAAAATGTATCTTATCAATTACAAAGAAAGTAATTCTCACATTTGTTTTCAGATTTCACAGTGGAAGAGAATCGGTGGTCATTGACTTTTGACTTCTCTTCTGTTTCAAGAACTGATGAACTACGAATGGTGGAACTCCGAGTTTATCTTCCACCATTCACAACATCCAGTAGCATAACAGTAGACATCTACCACATAACCAATGGACAACACAAACTCTTCTTGGGATCAGTCACAACAAATATACCTGATATTGAAAATACTTCTTGGACAACATTCAATGTCACCAAACTGATGGAAAATAGTCTGTGGAGAAAGAGACTGACCGACCATGGAGATGGAGATGTGACATCAGTACATATGTCTGATAAAAATGTACCTCAGAATGCAAGAAAGATCAAGAAGCGTGATGTCTCTTTAACCGAAATCACCACAGATCAAGCCATCATTGTGTTCTTTACTAAACATAACCCATTTTCCAAACCCAACACCCCAAGCCTCATCCGAAAATTGGCAATGAACACTATGAAGGTTGGGCTACGTAGACACACGAGGACCAAGAGTGAAAGCCAGCTAGGAAATCCAAGACGTATCTACCCTGCTGTGGTAGAACAACACAAACCATCATGTAGAAAAGTGGACATGGTGGTGGACTTCAAAGAAATTGGTTGGGACAAATGGGTTATCTACCCCAAAAAGTATAATGCTTACCGATGTGAGGAAACCTGTCATTCACCACTAAAGGAGACTTCAAAGACAACAAACCATGACTACATAAAGGTAAGAAGATGCTCTAGTTTTGTATGCAAATGAAGTTTAAAAGAATGAATGTTAAATTATTGTTTAGGATTTAAAGAGTTTATATGTAATAACTGGAAGTTTATTACATCTACTATGACTTTAGGTATAGTTTACTTTTTATTTTCTTACCTTTTCGTTATTTTTTTTGACAACTACATGACCTTCATGAAACAACCATTTTAAAATATCATTCATTTACTTATTTAGACCATATAATATTAATATTTTTTTTGTTTTACAGAGTTTAATGAATTTGAAGGATTCTGAAAGAATGGAATGTTCATCGTGTGTTCCTATCAAGATGCAGCCATTGTCCATGATGTTTCATGAGGATAGACACCTTGTTGTAAGACACCATAACGACATGATCATTGAAGAGTGCGGCTTTCAATGAGTTTACCGACTTTGATTTCATATGATGCTTATTAGAGATGAGCGAACCTGGAGCATGCTCGAATCCATCCGAACCCGATCGTTCGGCACTTGATTAGCGGTGGCTGCTGAACTTGGATAAAGCCCTAAGGCTATGTGGAAAACATGGGTATAGTCATTGGCTGTATCCATGTTTTCCAGACAACCTTAGAGCTTTATCCAACTTCAGCAGCCCAGCTAATCAAATACCGAACGTTCAGGTTCGGCTGGACTCGAGCATGCTGGAGGTTCGCTCATCTCTAATGCTTATAAATAACATGATAGAGAGAGAATTTATTTATATTTAGAATAAATTACAGAATAAACAATTCCTCATGTTGAGGTATGACTGATACTTTTACTTGTTACAATGTATGGATATATTGATATGTTTTAGAAATAACTTTGTATTACTCAACAATTTATATGAATTTAGCATGTTATTTTACATTACTACTACCCTCCCCAACTTATTAAGATTTTTAAGTCATTTATTTGCTTTTTAGAAATACTTTTTGTAAATGTATAGATAAATAAATATTTTTCTAAACTATTTCATGTTTTTACTGGATTTTATTATATTGGTGGGGTTATTAGTTTACATTTTAGACTTAAACATGGCTGTTTTATGGCTGTGCTTATCTCCCAAATTGTGCACAGCCATAAAAATTAACCTACTAAGTCAAAGAGCTTAGGGTATGTGTACACTATGGAATCCTGGCATATCGCCCGCCGCAGATTTCGCAGCTCGCACCTGCTAGTGGATGCTGAAGGCCGAGTGCATCTCTTCTGCTCCTATAGGCTTTATTCTATGATTTGCCAGAGTTCGCTGGCCGCCTAAAGTATGAACCCGCTCATTCTTTGGGCGGATGGCAGAATCTGGCAAACCATACAATGAAGCCTATAGGTGCAGCGGAGATGTGTGCTGTCGCTAGCGCCCATGAGCGGGTGCAAGCTGCAGAATCCACCCCAAGTGGGAGGAAACCCCTGGCCCTCTATGATGCAGCTCCATTGAAAACTGTTGCAATGTGATCCACTCCCGCTCTGTGTTAAAATCTTTCTATATCCAAACATACACATATCTGATCAGCCTGGCTAAGCATATATATGTTCTGAACGAGGAGAGGGAAGAAATCACTACACGATTCCTCTGTCAGCTGCTTATATGCAAGGAAATAAATAGTATGGCTCAAATCCAACATGCCCAAAGATCTTCTCCCAACATCTGTCGGTGAAAGTCAGGAGGCCCTCATACACATTAGATAGTGGGCTGATATGACTAAATTTGGTGGGTTCAGCTGTCACATGTAATATGTACACTACCGATCAAAAGTTTGGGGTCACATTAAAATGTCCTTATTTTTGAAGAAAAAGCACTGTACTTTTCAATGAAGATAACTTTAAACTAGTCCTAACTTTAAACAAATACACTCTATACATTGCTAATGTGGTAAATGACTATTCTAGCTGCAAATGTCTGGTTTTTGGTGCAATATCTACATAGGTGTATAGAGGCCCATTTCCAGCAACTATCACTCCAGTGTTCTAATGGTACAATGTGTTTGCTCATTGGCTCAGAAGGCTAATTGATGATTAGAAAACCCTTGTGCAATCATGTTCACACATCTGAAAACAGTCTAGCTCGTTACAGAAGCTACAAAACTGACCTTCCTTTGAGCAGATTGTGTTTCTGGAGCATCACATTTGTGGGGTCAATTAAACGCTCAAAATGGCCAGAAAAAGAGAACTTTCATCTGAAACTCGACAGTCTATTCTTGTTCTTAGAAATGAAGGCTATTCCATGCGAGAAATTGCTAAGAAATTGAAGATTTCCTACAACGTGTGTACTACTCCCTTCAGAGGACAGCACAAACAGACTCTAACCAGAGTAGAAAAAGAAGTGGGAGGCTGCGTTGTACAACTAAGCAAGAAGATAAGCACATTAGAGTCTCTAGTTTGAGAAAAAGACGCCTCACAGGTCCCCAACTGGCATCTTCATTAAATAGTACCCGCAAAACACCAGTGTCAACATCTACAGTGAAGAGGCGGCTGCGGGATTTTGGGCTTCAGGGCAGAGTGGCAAAGAAAAAGCCATATCTGAGACTGGCCAATAAAAGAAAAAGATTAAGATGGGCAAAAGAACACAGACATTGGACAGAGGAAGACTGGAAAAAAGTGTTGTGGACGGACGAATCCAAGTTTAATGGTGTTTGGATCACAAAGAAGAACGTTTGTGAGATGCAGAACAAATGAAAAGATGCTGGAAGAATGCCTGACGCCATCTGTTAAGCATGGTGGAGGTAATGTGATGGTCTGGGGTTGCTGGTAAGGGGGGAGATTTGTACAGGGTAAAAGGGATTCTGAATAAGGAAGGCTATCACTCTGCACCGCCATGCCATACCCAGTGGACAGCGCTTGATTGGAGCCAATTTCATCCTACAACAGGACAATGACCCTAAACACACCTCCAAATTGTGCAAGAACTATTTACAGCAGAAGCAGACAGCTGGTATTCTATCATAGGTAATGGAGTGGCCAGCGCAGTCACCAGATCTGAACCCCATTGAGCTGTTGTGGGAGCAGCTTGACCGTATGGTACGCCAGAAGTGCCCATCCAACCAATCCAACTTGTGGGAGCTGCTTCTAGAAGCGTGGGGGGCAATTTCTCCAGCTTACCTCAACAGATTAACAGCTAGAATGCCAAAGGTGTGCAATGCTGGAATTGCTGCAAAAGGAGGATTCTTTGACGAAAGCAAAGTTTGATGTAAAAACAATGTTATTTCAAATACAAATGTCAGGAACAGACAAACACAACCAGACAGTGGGCCCTGATCTGAACCCACCCACTGTCCCTGCCTAATTGCCTCAGTCGACCCTAGGCGGTCGCGGACAACCACGAAGACATTCCCTGCACTGAGTACGTGGGACACAAAACACGACAGACAAAACACAATAAAGAGTAGTAAACAAGCTAGGTCAAACCACACGGGCAACTCGGTACAAAATCGGCACACAAAGAATAGTCACAGGTCAGACGGGAGGTCAGGAACACGAGTAAGCAGGCAGAAGGGAATTAGGACGGGAAACGCAGGAAAAGACTGGGGAGAGCTGGGACCAGGGGTTACCTAATAGCCAGAGATTTCATACTGGCAATGATTAGACTTTATACTGGACCAGGAGCCCGGACCAAAGGCTGATTGGTCCGGCCTCCTGAGTCCAGTCTCACTGCAGCTGGTGCACTGCAGGCTGAGTGGCCGGGCAACCTGTCACTCAGCCTGAGTGTAAGACACTGCAGCTGCGTGCTGGGCGGCTGACAGTCACGTGAGACCACGGTTGCTAGGGACGCCGTCGGGTCTCTGTGACGTCACTCGGCTCCGGCGGGCGGAGCAACAGCGTGCTCCTGAGCCGACCGCCGGAGCCGAGCTGGAAGGAGACGCCGCTGGAGCCAGGCAAGGTAAGTTCCTGACAACAAATCATTATTTCTAACCTTGTCAATGTCTTGACTCTATTTTCTATTCATTTCACAACGTATGGTGGTGAATAAGTGTGACTTTTCATGGAAAACACAAAATTGTTTGGGTGACCCCAAACTTTTGAACGGTAGTGTATATATATATATATATATATATATATATATATATTGTAAGACAGCAGCTGGGAAGGTATATAATGGGGTATATATTCCAGCTAGGTTCTCTACATACATGTTACCGAGGTATCGGGCCTTGGTAAAGTAAGAACCGATAATTCAGCTGTGTTAGCTGCAGTAAGTGGTTGACACCTTTTTATAGTTAGTATAGCTGTTTGTAGACAGCTGATCCGGGACGGTTCTTACTGGGAGTAGTGAGTGTTGGGTGGGTGACGACTCCCCATGTTCCAGGCCACAGTTTGTCCAGCCTATATAGAGCCAGCTAGTCAGCTGGATGGGGGGTGTGGCTGCTACACAAGGACAAGTGTTTGTCTGCTGAGCTGCACACAGAAGGTACCTGTGTCTCCTGCAAGGTTTTGTGTTTGTTTGCTATAGTGCTAGTGAGGGAACTAACACTGTTTAGGTAGTGCTCAGACGAGCAGGTTTTTATTTTACTGTTTATGTTATTTTGTACCTGTTTCCATTGCACCTCCACTGCTGCCAATAAAACTACGGAGGTTACTGCATTTAGACTGCAACCTTGTCTGTGTCTCTTCATGAATGGACTTTGCCCCAGATCCCAGGGCTGAAAACATTACAATATATATATATATATATATATATATTTTTTTTTTTTTGCTAAGTGCATTGAATCCAGCATCTCTGTTGCCTCTTGATGTAGATTCAAATGGTGCAAAGAAAATGTTAAAAAACACCGGTATAGTGACTCCAGCGCTGCTACTGTAAGACCATCACGGGACTCCAATAGTTAAGATTAAAAGGGTTTATTTAGAAAACATAGCATGAGGTTAACATGTTTCGGGAAAAAAACTATCCCTTCCTCAGAACCAGTATGCATCTGGTTCTGAGGAAGGGATAGTTTTTTTTCCGAAACATGTTAACCTCATGCTATGTTTTCTAAATAAACCCTTTTAATCTTAACTATTGGAGTCCCGTGATGGTCTTACAGTAGCAGCGCTGGAGTCACTATACCGGTGTTTTTTAACATTTTCTTTGCAATATTCCTATACGGGCCCCCGGTGGGAGCATCCCGTCCGCTGGTACGTCTAGCTTAGCAGCTACTGGGATCTCGACAGTTCTACACTTCGCTACCCTCTTTGGGTGATACGCATTAAGCCCAAGTGGCTTTTAGGTGAGTGCAATACCTCCCTACCCACTATCTCTTTTATCCTAAGGTGTTACACGAGGCACCGGTGCCTGTGTTTTTTTGCTCTATTTCTTTTAGATTCAAAGGGGGAGGGGATAGAGGTAAATGGGAGTAGCCCATTTAGATTTAAAAAAAAAAAATTTTAAACACCGTATAAACTTTTTATTTTTAAATAAAGATGTTTTCGTTACTTATTGTGTTTGATATTTTAAATCTGAAGGATGAAAATGTAATTGAAAGCCAAAATATTAATGAAAGTTTAAAAGTTTTAATTGTAGATTATCCCAGACTTTTCAAAGATGGATGACACAAGACGCAAGGATATATGGTGACCGCCATGCAGCGTGACGTTCCACTGCAGAAACCGCTCCTGCCATAAGCTGGAGGTGAGGACAATCACTGAGACATGTAAAATGGTTGGAGGTAACTGTGCAGATGTCTATATGAAGCCCACTATTATGGGTTAATTGGCAAATGAGAGATTTGTTGGGTCCCTGGGCTTAATAATATGTAACACTGTTCAAAGAAGAAGAGCTGCCATAGAGTGGCTGACGCAACGTTCATGCAGGCAAACCCTGATGCCAAAAAGGGTGACGGATGATAGACAAAGCTGCCGATGCTGTAGTTTCCGTGGTCTTCTCAAGGTAACTGCATACAAAGTGTACAAGGGAATGGGGAGATGTTTCCGGTCTCTTCCTGAGGTAACCGTACATAGTGTACAGGTGGATGGGGAGAGAACAAAGCCAATGTCTGAGTTGATACTAGTGGCCTTAAAGAGGACCTGTCACCCCCCGTGCCGGGGTGACAGGCTCCCGACCCCCGTTAGATCCCCCTATATTTATCTCATTGCGCCGGTCGGTTGACTGAGATTTCAGCGCCCGAAGCCCGGCGTGCACGCTCACAGGAGAGTCAGATGCTCATAGAGAATGAATGGTGAGTCCGATGCTCCGTTATTCTCTATGGGCATCGGACACTGCTGTGAGCGCGTGCGCTGGGTGCTGAAATCTCAGTCACCCGACCGGCTCAGGAAGCGGGACCCGGCGCGATGAGGTAAGTATAGGGGGATCTAACGGGGGGTCAGGAGCCTGTCACTCGGGCACGGGGGGTGACAGGTTTCCTTTAAAAGAAGCTATATAACTGAGGCCAAGAGTCCCAGTGTCTGTAAAGAGGCCTGTCAGTCAAAAGATAGGTTTAAGGATCCATACCAATGTTATTAACTATTACAAAAAGGATCATATGGTATATTTAAAAAAAAAAAAAAAAAAAGTTTGAAACCTTAGATGATGTGTAGTATATACTTTGCTTTGATTTCTATGGTGGTTATTTTATCTTTATAATAAAAATCAAAGTCTGTCTGTCTGTCTGTCCCAAATAGACTTCCAAACGCCTGAACCGTTTGACCCCAAATTTGGCACACAGATACTTTGGGTCCCCGGGAAGGTTTTAGCGAAGGTTCCGTCCCCGCCAGATGTACAGGAGGGGAGGGGGAGGGGGAAGAGCGGCGCCCCATAGAGATGAATGGCAAAATCTCCTCACTGCAAACACAGGTAATATAATTAGCTGCAGCAGACACGGCAGTTGGAGCCTTAGCAACCAATAGGATTACTGCTTTCATTTTCACAGGGAGCAATGGTTGCTAGGGAAGCTGCCACACAACATCCACAGTAATAACTGGTAGACCCCCTACTCCATCTATACAGTACATGTATATACAGGGTCCCCTACTCCATCTATACAGTACATGTATATACAGGACCCCCTACTCCATCTATACAGTACATGTATATACAGGACCCCCTACTCCATCTATACAGTACATGTATATACAGGACCCCCTACTCCATCTATACAGTACATGTATATACAGGGCCCCCTACTCCATCTATACAGTACATGTATATACAGGGCCCCCTACTCCATCTATACAGTACATGTATATACAGGGCAGTACAGGTATACCAAACTGTGACTGGATAGCACTGCCACACCAGACCTGACCAATACCGCCATACTGTGACTGGATAAGACTGCCATACCAGACCTGACCAATACCGCCATACTGTGACTGGATAACACCGCTATACCAGACCTGACCAATACCACCATACCATGACTGGATAACATCGCCACACCAGACCTGACCAATACTACCATACTGTGACTGGGTAACACTGTCATAACACACCTGACCAATACCACCATACTATGACTGAAAAAAACTGCTATACCAGACCTGACCAATACCGCCATACTGTAACTGGATAATACTGTCATACCACACCTGACCAATACCGCCATACTGTGACTGGATAACACTGCCATACCAGACCTGACCAATACCGCCACATTGTGACGCTATACCAGACCTGACCAATACCGCCATACCCCCCTCGAAAAGACACCAGATTTTCTGGCATGTCTCAATGGGAGGGTACTGCCCCTCTGCAAGGTGCTACCCTACGCACCAGACCATGGGTGCCTAATGGTAAATACGACCCTGCAGGTATACAGGACACTACAGGTATACAGGACCCCAAAACTATACACTACAGGTGCACGGGACCTCCACCAACTATATACTACAGGTATACAGGACCTCCACCAACTATATACTACAGGTATACAGGACCCCAAACTATACACTACAGGTATACAGGAACTCCACCAACTATATACTACAGGTATACAGCACCTTCACCAACTCTATACTACAGGTATACAGGACCCCAAACTTTACACTACAGGTATACAGGACCCCAAAACTATAGACTACAGGTATACAGGACCTCCACCAACTATATACTTCAGGTATACAGGACTTCCACTAACTATATACTACAGGTATACAGGACCCCAAACTATACACTACAGGTATACAGGAACTCCACCAACTATATACTACAGGTATACAGCACCTTCACCAACTCTATACTACAGGTATACAGGACCCCAAAGCTATATACAACAGGTATACAGGAACTCCACCAACTATATACTACAGGTATATAGTACCCCAAACTATACACTACAGGTATACAGGACCTCCGCCAACTCTATACTACAGTTATACAGGACCTTCAAACTATGCATTACAGGTATACAGGACCCCCGAACTATATACTACAGGTATACAAGACCTCCACCAATTATACACTACAGGTATCCACGACCCTCAAACTATAAACTACAGGTATACAAGACCTCCACCAACTATACATTACAGGTATACAGCACCAACTATATACTACAGGTATACAGGACCCCCGAACTATACAGTACAGGTATACAGGACCTTCACCAACTGTACACTGCAGGTATACAGGACCTCCCTCAACTATACACTACAGGTATACAGCCCCCCCAACTACACACTACAGGTATACAGGACCCCCCCAACTATACACTATAGGTATACAGCCCCCCCAACTATGCACTACAGATATGCGAGACCCCTAAAAACTATACATTGTGGGTATACAGAACCCCTCCAACTATGCACTACAGGTATACACTAATTTCACTGATTAACTCAGATGAAACAATACCTTTAGCTTGGCCTCCTAGGCACCTTAGAACAAATCTAATTAACACACTGACACTTTATACCTGGGCAGCGCTGGGTACATTTTCTAGTGTGTAATATGTGATGATCTCAGTGAAACAAGAGACAATTCAGTAGGATCAAAACATTATATCGGTAATAAGTGCCCAGTTACTTCATATTATTGGTGTATGTATTACAGTATATGATTATTTACAGGAAGAGATGTGACCAGTCATTAGACCTGTGTGATCTAATCATAAAGACGTTTTCTAGGTACAAAATGAAGTAAACAGACTAAAAAGAAGTGGAATAATTTTGAGAATCCCATACTGAAGATTGTGAATTCACTAATTGGTTATTATAAGTGAATCTAGTGGTTACATAGTAGGTCACATTGTAGAGATTTTATTGCATTTGTCTGTTAAGCTGTTTTTGGTTTATGTATCAATCAACTTTTTATTTTTGCTTTTGCCATTAGATAAGATTTGCTCACATCTAAACTTTTCCTTTTTAGAAACTTTTTAAAGTTAGTTGTTGTGACTTTCCAATACCCACATGATGCCTGTATTGGACGTTTACATATTTCTTATGAATACACTACGCATGAGTAGTACCGCCCCATATTCTGTCTATAAAATGTGATTACCATAATAAAACTTAGCCATTATCCAGGCTTATAATCCTGACACATTGTCTTATCTGTGTCTGTGATTTATAAGGGACGAGTTGGTAATACTGCAGGTTACAGCTCTAGATAAACTTGAAACCATCCTATACCTGGGTAGTTGACTTTTTTCCATAAAGACGGGTTAACATCTAAATTTAGACTTATCAGAGGGTTTCACTATTAGGATACGCTTGAAAAAGGAGGAACCACCTGGCCTCCCAGCTGCAATGGAGGACTCTTAAAGGAATACTTGGACTTGGACCAGCGCCCAAGCTGTACGCAAAGACGGAACCCCACTAAAAATGTCCTCACTCACAGGTGTTGATGTAATGGACCTAATCTATTAACCTAAGTCTAAGGGCTCATTCTATACTTTTGTATTTTTTTGATTTTGTAAACTGAAGGAAAAAAAATTTGTGACATGCTCTGTCAAATGCTGCCAACAAAATAGGAATTGTGAATAAGCAACAGAGCTTCTCTACGTTAAAAACACTCTTCCATAATAGAATGCCATATGGAGTGCTAGATCTGGGCATTTATACAAGATAGTTCTTAGACGCTTGTTTGGCTGACAACTATCTCTCTTTATCCTCCAATAAACATATCTTACCAGATTGGCTGAGCATATATGTATTGTGACTGAGAGGCGAAAATGTCACTACCAGATTACTCTGTTGGCAGCTTATATTCAAGGGACCAAATGGATCAGGCAGTTAAAATCCAACATGCCCAATGCTCCTCTACATTGATATCTGTGAGTGGAAAAGACCCTCATACACATTAGATAGTGGGCCAATGTTATTAAAATTTGTGGTTTCAGCTACTATTTATATCTAGCTTAAAGGGGTTATAATGTCCCTTTGATGTTGTGCGGTGATATGCTGAGGGGTTGTGTTGCTGGGTGGTGTAGTGCAACCTTAGGGCTCACCTTCTGAAACCTTCCTGTCACGATGGGGTCTGAGGGTGCTGGGGCCCTTGTCTTCAGCATACACACAGGGACATATAATTTTTTTTAAAAGTATTCACACAATAGCGGTGAAAGTATATTAAGACTTCACTTGAAGGATAACTATGTACAATCCAATACAGGGGCATCTGATGACGGTAAACTGTTGGCTTGATCCTTAACTTCAGGGGGAGCGTTACCTTGGTTACTATAGCTTACTGACAGATATGGATAATGAACTTACCGATATGGATGCTAAACTACAAGCATTTTACACTATGCCGGACTATGCCCAGATGATGGAGGCTACCAACAGATTTCTTGCCGATACGGAAAACACCATCATAGAAGGAAAAAGGACCAAGTTTGATAGAGATCTTAAGGATTACTCAGCCGATATGGTTTATACATGGTGGGAGTTCAGGCGAAAGCAACGCCAAGCTGCGTCCATTTTGAAAAATCCCAATGTTGTTGCGGGACACCCGAAAACGGTGTCTTTTGCCAACTCCGAGGAAGACACCACGGACACCCAGACGGACTATTCCGAACAGGAGGACTCTGAGACATCAGCTAACTTCAGAGGTAACGTCCCCCCCCAGTGGTGCCCGTCGCAAAAATAAAAATAGAAACTTTCCTCGTGATCCCCCGATTACACGCTCACAGGCTGTAGCTGGTACGGGACAATCAAAAAACGATCCAGGCCCAGGCGTGCAGGGAGGAAACATCAGAGGGGGAGGGGGAGGTTACAGAGGGTGGGGAGGCCACAGGAGGAGATACTGAGCTCCACTAGTCTTGATGTGATCAATCTCTCTGCATGTTGTTTGTCAGATGATCAAGAGAATGTTTTGTCACTAGGACTTTCTTTTGTACCGAGCAAAAGGTTTAATCTGTTTAATACAATCCAAGATGTAAACAAATTCATGAGACTGGTTACTATTAAAAGACATTTTTTGGCGGATGCCCCAGAAACATCCCCTGTTGATGGGTCCTCCGCCAACAGATGTGTGTCGGGTCCTTCCATACTGGACCTTAATCCTGTAGGTCTAGGGTCTACCCCGTTGGATCTATTGTTTACAGAACAGAGCTGCATACAATCTTTACTTGATTTACAGTTTGACACTATGTCTCTGTCGAATCCGCTGACGGACACAGGTAATCGCCTCACCATACCCAACCCTACGTATTACCCTATACAGTCCAGGATACCGGCTATGGATGTGTTTCAGCACAGGGTCGAAGAAGCTCTCACAGAGCTGAGTAATAGACCCGGTGTTGACGCACATCCCAATAAAGATAACCTCACTAAAAAAGAAAGAGCCGCTCTAAAAGACCTTGCGGATAACCCCCACATTGTCGTAAGAAAATCAGATAAAGGGGGATCGGTAGTTGTCCTAGATAGAGAGCTTTACATCAGGGAAGTTAAAAGTATATTGGATGACCGTACCACATACAGGTGTATATCCACTGACCCTACCGATGCAGTGAGACTCCGCCTTATTGATATACTAGACACTGGCGTAGAGGTGGGGGTTTTGAATGACAAACAACGACAATATTTATTGCCTCCCTTTCCTGTAGTGCCCATTTTCCATGCTTTACCAAAAACCCACAAGAATCAGTTTCCACCACCTCTACGCCCCATTGTCTCTGGCATAGGTTCTCTCTTAGAAAGATTATGCATTTGGTTGAATGACCTGCTCCAACCTCTTGCAGTAAGAACGATGGGATATGTCAGAGACAGCAAAAGCTTGCTTGCCAGTGTGGAAACGCTACCTACTATGGAGAACGCGTCATGGCTTTCTTGTGACGTTGTAGCTCTCTACTCTAATATTCCTCATGACATGGCCATCCAGGCCCTGGCTTTCCACATTGGCAAGTATAGCAACTACGGCAGGGAGTTATCGGATTATATCCTCACTGTTACACGTTTTCTTTTGACCAACAATTTTTTTCAATTCCTTGATGATTTTTACCTGCAGATACTTGGTTGCCCGATGGGCGCTAGTTTTTCACCTTCCCTGGCCAATTTATATATGGCCTACTGGGAGGAGGTCGTTCTGTATAGTGTCCATAACCCTTATTTAGGTGTCATCACCTGGTATGGGCGCTATATAGATGACCTCCTCCTGGTTTGGCAAGGGTCAGAGAGTCAAGCCACAGATTTGGTGCGTT
This sequence comes from Dendropsophus ebraccatus, assembly GCF_027789765.1. NCBI lineage: Eukaryota > Metazoa > Chordata > Amphibia > Anura > Hylidae > Dendropsophus > Dendropsophus ebraccatus. The sequence goes on from NC_091454.1 coordinate 204,398,386, forward strand.
ATCTTAATGCCAATACTCTTAATTTAAAATTCACGGCACAATTTGAGCCAAAGTCCATTTCCTTTCTGGATGTTAAACTGCACTTTAAGGATGGTAAAATTGCCAATGACTTGTACCGCAAGCCCACTGCGGGTAATGGTTTGCTGCATGCCAGAAGCAGTCATCCCCCCCCATGTCACCAGGAATCTCCCAATCGGGGAATTTATTAGACTTATCCGCACATGTTCAGATCGTGCGGTTTACCTAATGGGTGCACAACATCTGGAGTTGAGACTCCAGGCCAGGGGATATAAAAATCATGTCATTAAGAGGGCTCGTCACATAGCGGAACAGAAGGATAGGGAGTACCATCTACAAGATAGAGGTGATAACTCACACACGTGCGAGACTAAAAATGTTAATGATAAATGTGACATTACTTTCTCAACGAATTATAGTCCACAATACAATGATATACGGAATATTTTAAAAAAATACTTACCATTACTTTTTTGTGATCCTAAGTGTGAACAGATCCTAAGCAACGGGGTAAGATACGTTGCACGTAGAGGTCAAACTCTGGGTAATTTGTTGTCTCCAAGCGACATTGGAAACGGTTCACAGCCATATATACAAAATTGGCTTAAAACCACGGGCTTTTTTCCATGTGCGGTACCGCGATGCGGTATGTGCCGCTACGCGATTAAAAAGCCGACAGTGGTGTCATCCAGTACGGGCCGCGATTTCAGGATCCGATCCTTTCTCAACTGCAATTCCTCCCACACCGTGTATGTTGCACACTTGTGACTTGCAGTACGTGGGGTCTAGTATCAGGAAACTCAAAACCCGTATTGGAGAACACCTATCTGATATTAAAATGTCCATTTCATCCCATAATACTCGCTCACTCTCAGGCCTTGCTAGACACTATGTTGAGTGTCACGCAGGGGACACGAGCAGTCTAAAAGTTTCCGCGATTGAAAGGGTCAATAGACCAAAACGCGGGAGTGATTGGACACGCATGGTTAGGAAAAGGGAGGCGCTGTGGATCCTTAATCTCAATACCAGGTTCCCGAAAGGGTTAAACTATAGAACTGACTTATACTACATTTATTGAACTAACATGTTTGTTTGTTACACTTTTGAGTTTATGCTTGTTTAATATGTCTTTGTTAAAAAAAATTTTTTTATGTGTGTTGTAAACAGTCATGTGACTTACCTGGGACGGACGTTCAGGTGTATGTAGCCTTTTGGTGGGCGGTCCATTTCGGTTCAACGTCACATCCGATCTGTATTTAAATCAGTTGTAACCTTGCTATGATTGCCATGATTAAGGGGTTCTCACCCTGCAACCTGTCGGCGTGTCTTTTAACTACTTTGTTATTTTATGTTTTGTGACGATGAATAAAGCTACTGAATTTTATGAAGCTGCGGATGCACACATTTTTTTCCTAACTATAGCTTAGACTTGGTGGATAAATAGGGTTTCAAGTAGACAGACCTGTTCCAGGGACTTTGCGGTTTTCCAGCCTTTATAAGGTACGTGTGAATAGGTACTTGAAGTTACTGAAGAGACTTGACGCTGTCAACGCTCGCTATCATGTAGGAGGAAGATGCATGGACCCACTGACTTGGAAGCCAGGAAGATGTGGACGGTGAATGGGAGACCCTCTATCACTTCACCAATCCAACAGTAGGCACTAATAAATACAGAGGATGTCCTGCTGAGACTTTGAAGACACGTATTAGTCCTTATGGCTGACTGGAAACAGGTTAGGGGGATGAAGATGGAGTCTGACAGGATTACTGAGGTGACGTAGGGAGGTTAGATGTGACACACAGCCCTTCTGGGGAAAAAGGTGGGTGGAGCCAGCTTTCCCCTGGCCAATCACTAGAGTGTGATAGGTTGCAGGGGAGGAGCACTGATCAAGCTCAACACTTGTATTATTAGCGATTAATACATAACATATTGAATAAATATGACAGAAAACACTATCTCCATAAGAGAGTTAGGAAAAAGCAGCAAATACATAGGTCCCAATACAGACTGTCTAAGGTTGCCAATAGCAACAATACATCTCCAGACGCCTGACAATAAATACCTTTCTGGGCCATTACAGGGTTATCTAGGATTGAATAAAAACATAGCTGCTCTCTTCCAGAAACAATGCCACCCTTGTCCTGAGTTTATGCACGATATTACATCTCTGCTCTTTTTATTTCAATACAAAATTACACACAAACGAAGGGCAGGAGTGATGCTGTGAGGATTGAAAAGTGGAATCTGATTGGTTGCTAGGGGCAACTGAGACAATTTCACTTTACACCATGTTTGATAAATGTCCCCCTTAGTGTCTAATGTCTGATGGGGGGCACTTTCCAATTGGAAAACTGGATTTTTAATCCAATATGGTAGATTTAAGGATGGCGGCCGTGCTCCACAAATAGCTTAAAAGATAGGCCGCCTTAATTTTTTTAGATGCTGGGATATTCACATATGTCATTTTCCCTTTTGTTTTTAAAATAAAAGGGTCTCCTGAGACTTCTGACTCTTCCTGTATACATTTTTTTATTATGGTTGGTTGATATATATGTCACCTAGCAATAATAAATGGTAAATGATCCATTACTAAAAACACATATTTTTTCACATTGATGCAGAACAATGTGGTACACTGCAATACTACCATATGACAATCTTTCCAAACAACTAAATTTTAAGGGGCAAAAAAATGTCATGGAAACAACACATGACTAAGTGAGATACCTTTCATGTGGTTCCATATAGGTCTGTACATACAGAACTACCAGGGGCATGAGGACTAAGATATACAACATACATTTGTAGTAGTAGTTTGGTCTAAGCATCAAACTCCTAATTACAGACTTTTTAATTAACCCTAGAATGCATACCTGGGGCCTCGCAGGCCCGCTCTGTTAATTGTTTTCTATTTACTGCAAGATTATTTTAGTTAGAATTCCGAAACTCTAGGTATTCCTCAGGTATATAGTTGTTAGTCATTTCCAGTTGTTCATATATTTTTATGTTACAAGCATTTCGGTATAACAACTCTTTTTTGTGAATACCCCATATTCACATACCTGGGGCCTTTTAGGCCCGTACTAGGTTTACATGATCCTACTTCTTTTTGTCTTTACTGTTGCCCCCATTAGCTACATCTGGAATCTTTTTATCAAGAACTGTACAAAGCATTACCATTCTAGTGAAAATGTGACAGTGGATGAGCAACTTCTTGCATTTAGGGGACGTTGCGAATTTATTCAGTATATGCCCAGCAAACCTGCTAAATATGGTATTAAATTTTTCTGGATGTGTGATGCTGAAAGCTGTTATGGAATGAATGGTCTGATTTACTGTGGCAAAGATGTTGATGCTCCAGTTAAGGCTGCCGGAATGCCCAGATTTTACCAGCCTTAGCTGGGGTCACCAGGAGGTCAGTTCCATTACAGATCCCCTCCTGGCAGACACCAGCACTAGTGGGAATGCATCATTACTTTGCAATTTTAAAATAAACTTTGAAAAGTATTTTTATTTGAGTTATTCCATGCTATTTGCACACGGGCCTAAAAGGCCCCAGGTATGTGAAAGTGTAGATTTTTATGGTTATGCATTCTAGGGTTAAAAAGCTAATTATAAATCTGTTCTCTGTAGAAACCAATTTTGCATACATTTCTATTGTCTTACATTTATGTGATACATCAGGGCTTTATATATTATAAACTTTGAATTCATTTAGAAGAAACAAAAAAAAACATTAGATAGTGGGCCGATATTACTTAAATTGGTGGGTTTAGCTGACACTTCCAATTTGTGCATCTAGCCTAAATGGGTTATCCGGATTAGAACACAGCTGCTTTTCTCCACCACACCTGTCCACAGTTTATGCATGATATTACAACTCAGCTCCATTCACTTCAATATGAAACTACATACAAACCGAGGACAGGAGTGGTGCTTTCTGAAGGAAAACAGGTATGTTTTTTAAGGAATAGGAGTCTAGATGGCTCCATAGAGGTTCTATACCCCAAACCATAGGGTGTCACAAGCACTTAGGGCCACATGTATCATCCGGCGAACGGATGATTTTCGGCGGAAAGTGACGATTTGCGTATTTTTTATATGCAAATGGCCAATCTGCGAATAAAATATTCTCAAATCGGCACTTTCCGCCTAGTACGCCAGGGGGGCGGAAAGGTGGCGTGTAGTGGGCGGAACGGAGGGCGCGCGATTTACCATACGTTCCGCCCAAATGTACGCCGAAAACCTACTCCAGTCCTCAGCTGGCGTAGGTTTTCGGCGGTGCGCACCGGCGCGCACCGGATTTATGTAGAGGCAGTCCGCCTCTACATAAATCCCCGTAGCGCCTGAGCTGCGGGGGCATTTATAAGTCCGGCGTAAAAAACGCCGGACTTAATAAATGCCCCCCTTAGTGTTTAATATGGGCCCCCTAAAACAAAAAAGAAAAACTGCCCTTGATCCATTATGGCAACTTTCAAAATGGCGGCCATGTTCCAGACATAGTTTAAAAGATAGGCCTCCTCAATCATTACGTTCTGGGGTATTGAGATGTCATTTTTCTTTCATTTCTGAAATAAAGGGTGTCCTGAGAGTTTTGACTACCCATTGCTAAAATAATGAAACATATATATTTTCCCATTGATGCAAAAATATGGTACAATACAAAACTACTATATTACAGTCTTTCCTAATAGCAAAATTCAAAGAGGCTAATAAATTATCTCGTGAAGACAGCACATGACTCTGTGATATACCCATACTGCCCTACTCCACATATATATGGGTCGGTACATGCAGCACTACCATGGGCATAAGGCCTATACAACATACAAAAGTAGTTTGGTCTAAGGATAAAACTCCAGAATACAAACTTTTCAATTAAAAGCCTGATCATAAATGTGTTCTCTGAAGAAACCAATTCTACATACATTTCTATTGTTAAAAAAGCAAAAACAAGAAATATATTTCACACTTCCCAAACAAAAAGAAACTACAAACACCATATTTGATAAATCCACATCACCCATACTACTACTACCACCAGTCTAATTACCATGATAAATATAAAGATGATTGATCTCTAACAGGTGAATAATCCTTTGATGTCAAAAGAATCAAAGGTGTGAAAATCCAAGTAACCTAAGTTCTCACCACTATATAAGAACAGGGACTACAGAATGTTTTACGCCAGTCTTCCAGGAGCACATCAGCAGTCAGAACTCCCAGAACTAAGCTGACAAGGACTTTGTGGGAAGGATGGCGACTTCCAAAGCTATGAAGATTGTCTTATATATTTTGCTCATCTCCTTGGTTTCTGGGAGACCCTTTCTACCACCAAGAGCTGATCACCATGGGCAAGGAGTCAAGATTCCACTATATAAGATGAACCTCTATCACTCTCTTATGGGAAACAATAAGGATTTTAAAAGACCTGAGGTTCAAGTTCTGGAGGAGTCCGATACCATCCAGAGCCATACTGCAAAAGGTGAGTGACACAGGTTATTACAGTCTAATAGATTTTAGCTTCTTCATATATTTTAATTATTAATTATATTTTAACTGTCAGGAACCGGTGACACCAGACACACAGAGACAGTGCACCCTAAGCTCAGCCCCGCCCACTGACTCTACCTACTTGCCCCCCTAGGCTAAACCCTAGGGCAGCAACTGGGCGGCGGTCCCTGTACTGGCTTGGTGGGACACAAAGACAAGACAGACAGACAAAACACAAAGAATGGTCGACAGTCCGGGTCACAACAATCGGGCAGCGCAGTACAAAAACACAATCCAACAAGCAAGGTCAATAAACAGGCAATATGGTCAGGGGCAGGCAGCAAGCAGGGATAGTCAGAATACAAGGCAAAAATAGTCAGAATCAACAGAGCAAGAATAGCAAACACAGAACCAGGCAGAAACAAGCTCAATATCCGGCCAAGATATCCCAGACTGAGGTAGTTATATAGGAGGTCAGGGTTCTGATCCAGAACATAATTGGACCATCCCCCTGAACTCCAAGCACAGACAGCTGAGAACAAAACAGATCCACTGGCAGGAAGACCTGTCAGTCACAGCAGAACCAAAACACAGATTAACCCTGACATGGCCAGACAGAACTCAGCAGGTAAAGTCGGGCGTGTCTCTCAAGGTGAGCAAATAACCAGTGTTCGCACACTACAAAACAAAACACAGAAACAGAATGCAAGAAAATCAGCACCTTCTCGGCCGCACAGCATGAGCAGAGGGACGCATGACGCTCCGCAAAGATACCATCCTGACATTAACTACATTTTTTTTTTAACACAACCAGATATACTAGTCTGCATTCACAGATATCATTTTGTTGATAAACGATGACGAATGTCAACCAGTTATTTTTGAGTTAAAGTAAAATGTATCTTATCAATTACAAAGAAAGTAATTCTTACATTTGTTTTCAGATTTCACAGTGGAAGAGAATCGGTGGTCATTGACTTTTGACTTCTCTTCTGTTTCAAGAACTGATGAACTTCGAATGGTGGAACTCCGCGTTCATCTTCCACCATTCACAACATCCAGAAGCATAACAGTAGACATCTACCACATCAAAAATGGACAACACAAACTCTTCTTGGGATCAGTCACAACAAACATACCTCATGTTGAAAATACTTCATGGACAACATTCAATGTCACAAAACTGATGGAAAATAGTCTGTGGGGAAAGAGACTGACCGACCATGGAGATGGAGATGTGACATCAGTACACATGCCTGATAAAAATGTACCTCAGAACGCAAGAAAGATCAAGAAGCGTGAAGTCTCTCTACCCGAAATCAGCACAGATCAAGCCATCATCGTGTTCTTTACTGAACATAACCCATTTTCCAAACCCAACACCCCAAGCCTCATCCGAAAATTTGCAATGAACACTATGAAGGTTGGCTTACGTAGTAACAAGAGGACCAAGAGTGAAAGCCAGCTAGGAAATCTAAGACGTATGTACCCTGCTGTGGTAGAACAACACAAACCATCTTGTAGAAAAGTGGACATGGTGGTGGACTTCAAAGAAATTGGTTGGGACAGATGGGTTATGTACCCCAAAAAGTATAATGCTTACCGATGTGAGGGAACCTGTCATTCACCACTAAAGGAAACTTCAAAGACGACAAACCATGACTACGTAAAGGTAAAAATATAATTTAGTTTTTTATGCAAATTAATTTGAAGTATAAGTATAATATTGAAATTATTTTAAAGTGCTTACATGTAACAGTTAAAAGTTTATTACATCTACTATGACTTTAGGTTTTAAAATATTTTCCTACATATCCTTTTTTACAACTACATGACCTTATTGAAACCTTATAATGATATTATTTCTGTTTTTTATTTTACAGAGTTTAATGAATTTGAAGGCTTCTGAAAGAATGGAATGTTCATCATGTGTTCCCATCAAGATGCAGCCATTGTCCATGATGTTTCATGAGGATAGACACCTTGTTGTAAGACACCATAACGACATGATCATTGAAGAGTGCGTCTTTCAATGAATTTAAAGCAGAGATGGGGAACCTTTGGCCCTCCACCTGTTGCAAAACTACAATTCCCATCATGCCTGGACAGCCGAAGCTACGCTTCGGCTGTCTAGGCATGATGGGAATTGTAGTTTTGCAACAGCTGGAGGGCCAGAGGTTCCCCATCCTTGATTTAAAGACTTTGATTTCAGATAATTTTATGCTTATAAATGAGATAGAATTTATTTAAATTCAGAATAAATTACAAATTATACAATAAACGATGTTGAGGTGTAACTGATTCTCTCACTTTCTACTCAGTATTAGGGATGGTCCGAAGGTTCTGCCGAGGTTCGGGTTCGTATGAACCCAAACTCTCGGCATCAGATTCCCGCTGTCTGCCCGCTCCGTGCAGCGGGTGGATGCAGAGGGAGGACCGCCTGGAAAACAGGGATACAGCCTATGGCTATGGCTGTATCCCAGTTTTCCAGGAGGTCCTCCTGCTGTATCCACCCTCTCCACGGAGCAGGCAGACAGTGGGAATCATTGCCGAGAGTTCGGGTTCGTACGAACCCGAACCTCGGCCGGTTCGGACCATCCCTACTCAGTATGGATTTATTAAGATATATTGGAAAAGACTGTATTATTGATCATTTTATATGAATGTATATGAATTATGAATTGTTTTACTTACTGCTGTCCCAAATTAAATTATGGGTAAATTAGTTTATTTCTAGAAATTCTTTTTGTAAATTTATACATGAATAAATATTTTTCTAGTTAACAAGCCTATGTTATTATATTGGTGGGGTTATCATTCTACATTATAGGCTCATACATATGTCTGTTTTATCGCTCTGTGCAACCTTCAAATTTCGAAGAACCATAAAAAATGAATTAAAAAGTTATGGGCTCATCCTGTGTAAAATTTTGTAAAAATTTTAAAATATGGTGTTCTCTGTCAGCTGCTTATATCCCAGGGAACAAAGGGATTAGACAGCTCAAATTCAACATGCCCCTCCCCCTTACAGCTGTCAGTGGAAGTCAGGAGGCACTGATACACATTAGATTATGGGCCTATTTTACTCAAATTGGTGGGTGCAGCTGACACACCTACTATGTATATCTAGTTGAAAGGGGTTCTCCAGAAATAGAAAACATGACTGCTCTCTTCTAGGAACAATGCCACACCTGTCCTCAGTTCATGATTGTATTACAACCCCACTTCAATGCAATATCATACACAAACAGGGAAAAAGAGCGGCACTGTTTCTGAAGAAAAACAGATAAGTTTTTGAAGGCAATGGTGCACTGGATGGCTCCATACAGGTTATGTGCCCACAACCATGATTTGTTACAAGATCTTAGTGTCTATATATATATAGCGCCAACATATTTCTTAGCAATTTAAATTTTGTTGCTACTTAAACTTGTCCCTGTTCCCAAAGCTCACAATCTAAATTTGCATAGCTGTACGTTGTTGGAGTAAACACACACAAACACATACAAACTCCTTGTAAATGTTGTCCTTAGTGGGATGTGAACCCAGCACCTCAGCGTTGGAAAATACCATGGTGGTTTAAAACTCAATGGTGGAGTGTAGGTAACGACTGTATGTGGATGGAGATACGGGATTTAAACAAAAATGAAACATAACATAAAGCATAATAAAACCTAATGTAGTTCTAGTATGTGTGTTGTCATCTCAACTTACTTGTGTCCTCAACATCTTGTTCTCAATGGATAGCGTGTAATCTCCTGTACTGTAAATCCTTTGAAGTGTCACTGTCATTACAACTTTAATTTAAATCAACAGTAGATGTCAAATAGAGCAATTTTGCAATTTACATTTTTTTTAGTTATCATGGAAAACATGACACTTCCTGTGTTTAGAATCTTTTTTTTCCAGAGTCTAAACACAGGAGGTTCCGTGTTTCCCAGGCCATCTGAGCGCTCACAGAGCAGGCAGTCATGTGATTGATGGACATATTGAGCCATGACTCTCTGTACTGGCCAGACTTCATGTTTAGTCGCTTTTTTTTCAACCAGCACAAGACTAAAAAGCTGCTTTTCAGGAGACAAAGTTCAGCTTTGTTTTACCCCTTAACGACGCATGACAGGTATACCCTTCATGCGGCCATTAAGGGTAAGCAGAGAGGGTTCCCGGCATGCGCCTTCTCTGCAGCCCACGGTCTCCGGTTGCTATGTGCAGCTGGGGACCGCGGGTATTAGCCGACGTGGTTGATCGCCGCTGCAGGCTAATTTACTATTTAAATGCAGCTGTTACAGCTGACAGCTGCATTTAAATAGTAGTTTTCCCCCTCTTCCTGGTGTTTAGTGGGGGGATCTTCCCCCACAATGTGATTGTGGAGGGGAAGTCCCTTGTACTGAGCCGGCCAGGACTCAGCGGCGGAATAACGCTGATCCCGCCTCTGCATTCTTGTATCTGGTCTGCTGCAGTATAACAGAGCACTGATCTGATGGATAATTGCTCTATTATATACACAGTATTGATTTCAATGGGAGATATATATAGAAGTCCCCCAGGGGGATTCTAATTAATGTATGTGGGGGAAAAAAGTGTTTTTATTAATAAAAAAATCCCCTCCCCTAATAAGTTTAAATCACCCCCCTTTTCCCATTTTATAAATAAAAATAAATAAATAAACATGTTTGGTATGGCCGTGTGCGTAATCGCCAAACTATCAAATTATCATATTCCTGATCTTGCACGGTAAATGGCGCAAGCGCAAAACCCCGCCAGATAGCAAAATTGCACATTTTTGTTTACATCAAATCCAGAAAAAGTGTTATAAAAAGTGATCAAAAAGTCACATATAAGCAAACAAGGTACCAAAAGAAAGAACAGATCGAGGCGCAAAAAATAAATTCTCACATAGCCCCATAGACCAAACATTAAAAGCGTTGTAAGGATGGCAATAGAGCAATTTTAAACCCCTTTTTTAAAGGTTTTCATTTTTTAAAAGCCATCAAATAATATAAAAGTTATACAAGTTACATATCAAAGTAATCATACTGACTTAAGGAACATAGATAACATGTCAGTTTTACCATAGGGTGAACGGCGTAAACACAAAACCCCTCAAAATAAAAGGAATTGCAACTTTTTTCCAATTTCACTGAACATATAATTTTTTTCTGGTTTTGCTGCATATTTTATAGAAAAATTATGGGGGAGATTTATCAAACATGGTGTAAAGTGCCCCTAGCAACCAATGAGATTCCACCTTTCATTTTCAAAAGACTCTGTGAGGAATGAAAGGTGGAATCTGATTGGTTGCTAGGGACAACTGAGCCAGCTCTACTTTACACCATGTTTGATAAAACTCCCCCTAAGTCTGTATTTGCAAAGTATAATTAATGTCACAAAAAATAAGGGGCTAATTTGGGTCTGTAGGGGGAAATATGCAAGCGCAGTGGCCTTTCTAACATGAGGAGGAAAAAATGAAAGCACAAAAATTAAACTGTCTCCGTCCTTAAAGGGTTAAAGAATTGATAACAACAACAAAAAAATAATAATGAATGTAAATTGCAAGCTTGCTTTATATCACATCCCTGCTATTTAGATTTTGAAAGTTATAACGACAGTGACACTTTAATCCAGAGAGTAATTGTCAGGGCAGGAAGGTAGAAACACAATTAGACAGTGGGCCCTAGGTCTGGACCCACCCACTGTCCCTGCCTACTTGCCTAAGTCGGCCATGAAGACGTTACCTACGCTAAGTATGTGGCACACTAAACAAGACACACAGATAAAACACAATAGAGAGTAGTGAACAGGCCTAGTCGAACCACACGGGCAACGCAGTACAGAATCAGCAATACAATAGGATAGTCACAGTTCAGGCAGGAGGTCAGATCACAAGTCGAGCAGTAAGAGGGAATTAGGACGGGGTACGCAGGAATAGACACAGGAAAGCTGGGACCAGGAGTTCACCTAATAGCCAGCAATAAGATGCTGGTTCTGACTACTATTTATACTGGATCAGGAGCCCGGATCAAAGGCTGATTGGTCCGGCCTCCTGATTCCAGCTACACTACAGCTGCGTCACTGCAGGCTGAGTGGCAGAGCGATCCGTCACTCTGCCTGAGCAGAGAAGCCGCTCAGCTGTGTTGCCAGCCGGCGCCTGTCACGTGAGCCCGTGGCATCCATGACGTCACTCGGCTCCGACAGGCAGCTCCTGTCCCGGCCGCCGAAGCCAAGTCAGAGGAGGACGCCGCAGGACCCTGGTAAGGTAAGTTCCTGACAGTATCGGAATGTTCACTGAGAGCGTGCCCAGGCTGGAGGCAATGCTATTACCAACTTGCAGCATTCCGTGTGTACCTAGTGATTTCACTTGCTGGAACTACAGATACTCATGAGGGTCTATACAGATCCTACACTTTTTGCCTTTGTAAGGGCCCTATTACACAATCACAAATTATTACACAGGATCACAAATTATGGCTGAAATATGTGGTGAGTGTCGCTAATTTCTTAAGTAAATATTTGTTGCAAAAGATCCCATTGGGTATTGCTATGTTTTCCTGTGGATCTATCACATGAGAATAGGTTAAATTAGAGGTATGTTATGGCAACAAACTAATCAACAATTTACAGATAATGGGAGACAAAACTAGTTTCATACCTTACACTTTACAGATCAAGTTCCCAACCATATGCCTCATCATAATTTTTAAATCAATCCCACTTCAAAACCATAAAGTGTCTGTCCACTTATAAACCCATAATTCAAACTACATTCACAGAATCATGATATAACATCAAAAATAGGTTTCACCATTGGCTATCAGTATTAATACAGTGTATACAAACAGTACACATGGAACGATAAAGATAAGGATTAGAGATGAGCGAACCTGGTTCAGGTTCGAGTCGATCCGAACCCGATCGTTCAGCATTTGATTAGCTGGGGCTGCTGGACTTGGATAAAGCTCTAAGGTTGTCTGGAAAACATGGATACAGCCAATGACTATATCCATGATTTCCACATAGCCTTAGGGCTTTATCCAACTTCAGCAGCCGCCGCTAATCAAATGCCGAAAGTTCGGGTTCGGATGGACTGAAGCATGTTTGAGGTTAGCTCATCTCTAATAAGGATGTAGCTAAATAGATATGAGATATGTTTACAAATAATATTAAAAACATAGATATTGATAAGGATAAATATGATAAATAGATATAGACAGATAGATATTTAAAATCATAAATAGATAACAAACTTTAAAAAAATAATACTAATAAAATATATATATATATATATATATATATAGCTCTGATTACATGACCTATAACATATTATTTTATATTATATTATCATTTGAACCATTTATAGCATCTAGAAAATAGATACAGTTAACAAAAGCAAATAAGATTCTAAAACATTTCCTACTGATATACAGACAAATACCATTGATCAATCACAACCAGAAACCAAAAGTAATCAACATGATATCATGGTTCTCTTATAGAAACCAGTTGTATAACATCAATCAGGGTCCTATCGGTGTAATTAGCATGATAATCATAAAGATGATTGATTTCCGCTCATGTATCTATTGATGTGTGGATTTAACTCTTCAAAGAGTCAGAAGTGTGAGGATCCCATACAGTCCATTCTGGATCCATATATAAAGTCAGGGGTTACTGCAGATATCACTTCAGTCTTCCTGAGCTACTACAGGAATCACAGCTACCTGACCAAGACATTGGGAGAAGATGTCTTCTTCTGAGATGGTTATGAAGATCTTCTCCTATTTGATGCTCATCTCCTTGATATCAGCGAGACCTTTCCATCCACCAAGGTCTCATCCAAGAGCTGGCAACCATCCTCATGGAGCTAAGATCCCTTTATACATGATGCATCTCTATCATACTCTTATGGGAAATAATAAGGAGGATAACAAGCCGGAAAAACAGATCTTGGAGGAGTCGGATACTGTCCAGAGTCTTACTGCAAAAGGTGAGTAGAAGATTTACTATAGTCTTGTATTTTATGCCTTTTGTTTTTATCATTTATAATTATTTGTCAGATAGTTACTGATTATATTTTATAAAAATAATTGGCGTTCATGTTGACATTTAGTAATATTTAGTGGATGGTAATCTTACTGTTTTGGGGCAGACTTACCCCTAACTAAATAACTAATTTATTAATATTTTTGAAGTGTAGTTATAATCGGTTGAGAGTGTAAAAACAGAATTGTAGATATTACTAATGTCTCAATTTCCTTTACAGATTTCATTGTGGAGGATAATCGGTGGTCAGTGACTTTTGACCTTTCCACAGTCCCCAGAAATGATGAGCTACGAATGGTCAAGCTTCAGGTTCATCTTCCACCTTTCACAAAATCGGGCAATGTTACAGTGGACATCTACCATGCCAACCGTGGTGGCAACAAACTCTTCTTAGGATCCGTCATGACAAGTATATCAAACAATATGGATTCTTCCTGGGCGACATTCAATGTAACTGAGATGATACAGAAAAGTCTTCTAGAGGAAGAGAAACTGACCAACCATGGAGATGTGAAGTCGGTGGACATGTCCCATCACAAGCACTCAAGAAAGATCAAGAAGCGAGATGTTTCCCTCCATGAAATCAGCACAGATCAAGCCATCATTGTGCTCTTCATTAAGCATAAGCCATTTTCTCAACCTAAAACTTCCAGCTTCATCAAAAAGTTGGCAGTGAACACCATGAAGATGATTGCATTTCGGAGACACATGAGGGCCAGAAATGATATACAGACAGATACTCCAATTAACGTCTACCCCATGACAGAGGAAGAGCACAGACCTTCACAGAGACAAGTGGACAGAATGGTGGACTCCAAGGATGTGTTACCAAAATATGGACTGCACTCTAGTGGGAAGGGACCCGTCTTGCTCTACTAACGGAAACTACAAAGACTAAACCACGACTAAAGGTAAAAATAATTTTAACTACGTATCCTTAAAATTTATTTTATTGATGTATTCTTTACAAAATATCTGTATCTATATATTTTATGTATCAATTAGAGATGAGCGAACCAGGTTCGGGTTCGAGTCGATCCAAACCCGAACGTTCGGTATTTGATTAGCTGGGGCTGCTGAACTTGGATAAAGCTCTAAGGTTGTCTGGAAAACATGGATACAGCCAATGACTATATCCATGATTTCCACATAGCCTTAGAGCTTTATCCAACTTCAGCAGCCACCGCTAATCAAATGCCGAACGTTCGGGTTCGGATCGACTCGAGCATGCTCGAAGTTCGCTCCTCTCTAGCATCTATCCATCTCAATGGTCACAGAGATATTGAATAAAATCACCCTTTAGATGTTATTTCACTTGTGCGCCAGAAGTAACTATATTTGCACTAATTGATTGTATTATTGTTTTGTTTTAGACCTAATCAATTGGAGGAATTGCATAGAAGCGTATGCAATGAAAATAAAGACACCGTTAAGACATGAGATGAAGACTAGATTTTATCTTGCCTTTTTTATTATTATTATTTATGGCATATTATAGTTTTTATTTATATGTTAAATATAAAAATAGAAATACTAACAGATGGTTTCGCAAGTTGAGATTAGATTTAAGTACTTTCTTGAAATTGAATGTTTTTGGAATGGATTTTAATAAACAATGGAAAATTGTAGAAAGTTTTTGTGAGTTTTTTTTTGTATAACCTGATCATTTTTTTCTAGTTTTGGAGCATCTTCTTAATCAGGAATAGATGGAATCAAAACATTTTATAAAATTGCTTGTTATAATGAGTCTTACCAATGCTGGTTTTGGGAGAGATAGTTACTACCGAAAGTGGTGCCATATATCCTGATGGTTTTTGTCTTTTAAATTAATAGGTGTCAGAAAATTATATAGATTTTTAATTAACTTTTATTTAAAAATCTCCAGTCTTCCAGTACTTATCAGCTGCTGTATGTATTGCAGAAAGTGGTGTATTCTTTCCTGCTGCCACTTCTGTCTTTGTCAGGAACTGTCCAAAGCAGTAGTAAACCCCCATAGAAATTCTTTCTTGCTCTGGACAGTTCCTATCACGGACAGAGGGGGCAGCCTGTCAGACTGGAAACATCCTGTAGGGCAAAACAAATAAATTACAAACCTTTAAAGGGAAACTATTAGTACATGAATCTAATCTCTATTAGGTTACATGAATCTAACGTGCTGATAGCCCCCTATAGCACTGGGAACGCTGAGAAAGAAGTTATGTGTCTTACCTTCCTCCTCAACCGCTATTAGTTGGGTAAACTCCGCTATGGAGCACCGTTAGGAGCACTGCCACGTCATCTTACATCACTGGGCTCACTGCCACACTGTCCAACTGCACATTCACCACAGGGATCACAGCAAAGGAGTCTTGTCTTTATTACTGGTACAATACTAGCTTTTAACCCTTTGAGGAGCAAGCCCAAAATGACCCAGTGGACCACACCAATTTAAATTTTTGCGTTTTTTGTTTTTGCCTCCTCCCCTTCTAAGAGCTCTAGCACTTTAATTTTTCTATCTACAAGGCCATGTGAGGGCTTGTTTTTTTTTTCAGGAGTAGTTGTACTTTGTAATGGCATCTTTCATTCTACCATAACATGTATGATGGAACCCTAAAAATATCATTTATGAAAATATAAATTGGTGAAATCGTAAAAAAGAATGCAATACGGTAACTTTTGGGGGCTTCTTATGTCTACGTAATGCACTATACAGTAAAAGTGACATGATACCATTATTCTATAGGTCAGTTCGAAAACAACCATATGCAGGTTACACAGATTCTCTTATGATTTTTTTTATGAAAATCTTTTTTTTTGCAATTAATTATTAATAAAATGGTCCTATTGTGACACTTATAACGGCTTTAGTTTTTTTACCTACCGGGCTGTGTAGGGTGTCATTTTTTTGTGCCATGAACTCTAGTTTTTATTAATACCATATTTGTGTAGATCGGACATTTTGTTCACTTCATTCCCTCTTTTGGTTTAAGATGAAGATTGTTATATTTTAATAGATCGGACAATTACACATGCTACGGTATATAATATGTTTATTCATTTAAGTATTTTTATATGTTTTATTTTTAATATGGAATAGGGGGTGATTTTAATTTTTATTGGGGGAGGGGCTTTGGGGTATTTTCTAAAACCATTTAAACTTTTTTTTTTTTACACACATTTTAAGTTCCCCTGGGGGACTTTTACATGCAATCATTAGATTGCATAACATTGATCAGTGTTTCAGGCGCTCTGCTCATTGAGCCTGCCTGTGGCAGCCTAAATCACCAGAGCGCCGATCGAACTGCGCGGAGGAAGGTAAGAGACCTCTGGCGGTCTGTGAAAGCGTTCAGGGCCACCACAGTCACACTGCAGGGGTCCCGATCGGTAAGTCACTTACACTTAAATGCTGCGTTTAAGGGGTTAATAACAGGCTGCAGCGCGATCGGTGCAGCCTGTCATTAATGGTGAGGGCCCCCTACTGCTACGAAGTGCGTTCCACTCCGGAGTGCTCTTCATAGCTCCTTAGAGACCCAGGACATACCGTTACATCCAGGGTCGTCTGGTGACAGACAACCATGATGTAACTGTAAGTCCAGGGTTGTCTAGGGGTTAAAAAAAAAAAACACAGAGTAGAATACATGTATTAAAATCTATCCAGCAGTACCAAGATATCTATGGAAATGGGAAGGTAGATGGGTTCAGATATAAATTCTCTCTCTCTCTCTCTCTCTCTATATATATATATATTGTTCCTCTTTACCTTCCAAAGGGCCGGTTCACACTGAGCAAACACAGCGCAATTCCTTGGCGGAGCTCTCTGCTGCGGAATCCCGTCATGCTCAGTGTTCTGCTTTGAGTGAATGGGAAAGCGCGCGCCTGTCTGCTCCCTCTCCTCTCCGCTCAAAGAATGAACATGTTCATTCTTTGAGCGCAGAGCGGCGGCAGCCGACAGGCGCGCCCTCCCATTCACTCAAAGCAGCACACTGAGCATGGCGGGATTCCGCCGCGGAATTGCGCCGTGTTTGCTCAGTGTGAACCAGCCCTAAAAGCTATATTTCTTGTATTTTTCTATTTTCAGAGCTATATGAGTACTTATTTTTTCTAGGCAGAATTGTACTTTGTAATGACACCCTTTACTTTCTCTGTCTGGCATCTGATGGACGAGTGTGGGTGAGACTATGATTAAGATCACGTGGTGATCAAAAGGCGCCAGTCTGCTGTTTTCGGTGTATATTATATGTGAAGCCTGAACACAGAAAAGAAGTTGGATTTTACCTACAAGTGTGGGTTTAGTACATGTTGGGAGAATGTTACCTGCCTGATTGCAGTGTTTCGGCTGTTATGACTGGTGGAGAATGGATAATACCATTTGGTAGTTATTTAAAGGTCAGCCTAAGCCCCTTAGTTCTAGTAAAGGGAAATCTTGATGGTCACCATACTAAGACATTTTGAACATTTGCCTTCTTGTCTTCTTTTTTACTCCACCACGACTGTGTACACAGCAAGGTCCAAAAAGGCAATGAGGGGAAGTCTGGATGGAAGAACATAACTAACCAAACAGAGCCATGACTTCAACCAAATATAACACCTTTGGGATGACTTATAATGGAGAATGTGAACCAGAACCTCTCATTCATCAGTGTCTGACCTCACAAATGCTCTTCTAGATAAATGGGCAAAAACCCAAACAAAATCCTCAAAATCTTAGCATGTAGAGTGTACGTTGTAATACCTGCAAAAGAGGGACTGACTCCACATTAATGTTTAATGGATGAAGAATGCAATGTCTTACAGGCCTTGTCCGGCATCTGCCCGATGTCCACACTGCACTTGTTTTTTTATGTTTGCCACAGTGCATAAATAAAGAAGCCTATGAAGACGTTCATGGTGAGGGCGGTTTCCTCTTTTTCATTATGATTATACTGAACTGGATACTATTTCTACTTTCTACTTGAACTCCTCCTATTGCGGACATTCACCTGTGTTAGGAGAAGTGCAGTGCCAACCCGTTTCTTGTTATAATGAAACTAGTTTCATACCTAGAACTTTATAGATCAATTTAATAATAATTCTCAAGCCAACCCAACTTCACAAACATAAAGGAGTTGTCTGGTTACAAACCACAATTTAAACCATTTACAAAATCTGGTTCTAATATTACAAATAGGTGTCATCATTATATACCAGTACATATGACACCTTTACAAATAGTGATATGAAGATATAGATAAATAGATATTGAAAAGATAGATATTTATAAGGATAGAAAGATATTATATAGATAAGATGATATATAGATATATATGATGTAGATATGATAATATATAGGTATGATGTACATATATACATAGAGATAGATAGATAGATAGATAGATAGATAGGAGATAGATAGATATATATAGATAGGAGATAGATAGATATATATAGATAGGAGATAGATAGATAGATAGATAGATAGATAGATAGATAGATAGATAGATAGATAGATATAGATAGGAGATAGATAGTTAGATAGATAGGAGATAGATAGATAGATAGGAGATAGATAGGAGATAGATAGATAGGAGATAGATGATAGATAGATAGATAGATGATAGATAGATAGATAGATAGATAGATAGGAGATAGATAGATGCTTTACTAATAATGATGTCAAAATGCTAAATGGATAGATATGAGATAGATTATTAGATTATTAGATAGATAGATAATAGATAGATAGATAGATAGGAGATAGATAGATAGATGCTTTACTAATAATGATGTCAAAATGCTAGATGGATAGATATGAGATAGATTATTAGATAGATAGAGATAGATAGATGGATAAATATATAGATAGATAAATAAATAGATAGGAGATAGATAAATAGATGGTTGATTGATAGATAGATAGATAGATAGATATGACAGATACATAGATACAAACCTTTATAAATATATACATGCAGATCTTATTACATACATTATAACATTATTTACTACATTTATTTCATAAATCCTCTATAAAATAGATAGATAGATAGGATACAAGAAGATTCTACAACATTTCCTACAGGTACATAGACAAATACACAACCATCACAACCAGAAACCAAAAGTAATCAACATGATATCATGGTTCTCTTATAGAAACCAGTTGTATAACATCAATCAGGTTCCTACCAGGGTAATTAGCATGATAATCATAAAGATGATTGATTTCCGCTCATGTATCTATTGATGTGTGGATTCAACTCTTCAAAGAGTCAGAAGTGTGAGGATCCCATACAGTCCATTCTGGATCCATATATAAAGTCAGGGGTTACTGCAGATATCACTTCAGTCTTCCTGAACTACTACAGGAATCACAGCTACCTGACCAAGACATTGGGGGGAAGATGTCTTCTTCTGAGATGGTTATGAAGATCTTCTCCTATTTGATGCTCATCTCCTTGATATCAGCGAGACCTTTCCATCCACCAAGGTCTCATCCAAGAGCTGGCAACCATCCTCATGGAGCTAAGATCCCTTTATACATGATGAATCTCTATCATACTCTTATGGGAAATAATGAGGATAACAAGCCGGAAAAACAGATCTTGGAGGAGTCGGATACTGTCCAGAGTCTTACTGCAAAGGGTCAGTACAGGATTTACTATAGTTCTGTATTATTGTATGCCTTTTGTTTCTATCATTTGTAATAATTTGTCAAGTTGCTCTGACTTTGTATCTTTTTACATATAATAATAGTTACTGACTTACCATAATTTATAAAGATAATTGGGGTTTATGTTGATGTCATCATATTTAATAGATGGTAATCTTACTGTTTTTGGTCACAATATAGGACAAGTTTGAGGTGTAGAAATAATAAGTAGATAGGTAAAAAATAGATTTGTAGATGTTACTAACGTCTCAATTTTCTTTACAGATTTCATTGTGGAGGATAATCGGTGGTCAGTGACTTTTGACCTTTCCACAGTCCCCAGAAATGATGAGCTACGAATGGTCAAGCTTCAGGTTCATCTTCCACCTTTAACAAAATCGGGCAATGTTACAGTGGACATCTACCATGCCGACAGTGATGACAACAAACTCTTCTTAGGATCCGTCACAACAAGTATATCCAATATGGATTCTTCCTGGGCGACATTCAATGTGACTGAGATGATACAGAAAAATCTTCTAGGGGGAAAGAAACTGACCAACCATAGAGATGTGAAGTCGATGGACATTTCTGATCACTCTGAGCACTCAGGAAAAATCAAGAAGCGAGATGTTTCCCTTCATGAAATCAGCACAGATCAAGCCATCATTGTGTTCTTCATTAAGCACAAGACATTTTCTCAACCTGACACTTCCAGCTTCATCAAAAAGTTGGCGGCAAACACTATGAAGATGGCGGCATTTCGTAGACACAAGAGGACAAGAAGTGAAATACAGCTAGATACTTCAAGGAACATCTACCCCATTACAGAGGAAGAGCACAGACCTTCACACATGGACAGAATGGTGGACTCCAAGGATGTGTTACCAAAATATAGACGGCACTCTAGTGTGAAGGGACCCGTCCTGCTCTACTAACGGAAACTGCAAAACTACAACTAAAGGTAAAAATTATTTTAACTACATATTCTTGAAATGTATTTTAATGTACTGATGTATTGCATTGATGTACTGTTTAAGAAAAGTTCAGTCTGCTGTAGCCCCCCCCCAAAAAATGTAACACCTAATCTAATGCTAAATTTGAAATCATTTTCTGGGTTTAGAATTAAAAACTTTATGCAAAGTCGCAAAGTTGATATATAAATATAGTGCGCACCATGAATTGTGACTTTTTTAACACAGAAAATGGCACAGAGCTATTGAAAAAAAAATCAACTGTTAAATATATCACCTGTGCACCATATGTGACTGTATTTCTACTTAATTATATTGTTGTTTTGTTTTAGACTTAATCAATTGGAGGAATCGCAGAGAATAAAATCCACGTCGCATGCAATGCAAATTAAGACACCATGGAGACATGAGAAGACAAGACTGGCCTTTATTTTATTTATTTTTTTTGTTATTTATAGCTAATTATAGTGATAGTTTTAATGTTTATGTTAAATTTAAAAATATGAATAACAATAGATGATTTGACGTGTTGAGATTTGATATGTAATTTCTATAATTAGTATGTATGGATTTTAATAAACAATGCAAAACTTTAGAAATTGTTCTTAAGTCTTCTGGTATACCCTGATTATCTCTTGTAAACCAGAGATAGATAATTTAAGTCTTACCAATGCTAGTTTTATGAGGGACTGTTTCTACCAAAGGAGATGCCATATGTCCTGATGGTTTGCACTTTAGAGGGTACTTTTGAGATTAGAAAAATAGTTTTCAAATCAACTGGTGCTTGAAAGTTGATTTGTAATTTACGTCTATTAAAAAAAAAAATCTCCCAAAAAAATCAGCTGCTGTATGTCCTGCAGGAAGTGGTGTATTCTCTCCAGTCTGACACAGTGCTCTCTGCTGCCACCTCTGTCTATGCCAGGAACTGTCCAGAGCAGTAGCAAATCCCGATAGAAAACCTCTCCTGCTCTGAACAGTTCCTGTCACAGAAAGAGTGGTCAGCAGCGATTACTGTGTGATAATGAAAACAATACATTACTTATTGCAGGACATACAGCAGCTGATAAGTACAATAAGACTTGAGTTTTTTTAATAGTAAAAGTAATTTTACTGCATAACTTTCTAACACCAGTTGATTAAAAAAAAACCTCTGGTGTTCCCCTTTAAGATTCCATACCTATTGCACTAAATTCCGTAGCTTCTTGATGTTATAAAGATTTTAAGCAATGTCTGGCAGTGTCATTTAACCCCTTCATGTTCACAATATGTATAAATACGTTCCTACTGCACATGCCCCGTGCAGTAGGAATGTTTACATGCTATCCTGAACAGAAGTGGCTTTAAATGTGAGCAGGGCCGCTCCAGTGCGCTGGAGCCAGGCATAATGACAGGCAGTTGCGATCACACAGCTGCCTGTCATTAATCTCTTAACCCCTTAACGACGCATGACGGCCCGTCATGCGGCCATTAAGGGGAAGCAGAGAGGGCTCCCAGCGTGAGCCCTCTCTGCAGCCCGCGGTCCCCGGTTGCTATGTGCAGCCAGGGACCGCGGCCGATCGCCGTGGCCGGCTAGTTAATTATTCAAATGCAGCTGTCAAAGCTGATAGCTGCATTTGAATACTGTATGTGGCCCCTGTCCCTGGTTTCTAGTGGCGGATCTCCCCCCGCGATGCGATCGCGGAGAGGAGATCCAATCAAATGAGCCGGCCGGGGCTCAGCGTTGGAATGACGCTGATCCCGGCTCAGCACTCCATGTAGATGGTCTGCAGCAGACCATTATAATAGAGCACTGATCTGATGGATCTGTGCTCTGTTATATACACAGCATTGATCTCAATGGGAGATCAGTGCTGTGTATATATAGAAGTCCCCCATGGGGGCTTCTAATGACTGTATGTAAAAAAAGAATAAAGTGTTTTTATTAATAAAAAGCCCCCTCCCCTAATAAAAGTCCAAATCACCCCCCTTTTCTCATTTTATAAATAAAAATAAAGAAATAAATAAACAAACATGTTTGGTATCGCCGCGTGCGTAATCGCCCAAAATATTAATTTATTTAATTCATGATCCCTTAGGGTAAACGGCGTAAGCGCCAAAAAATTCCAAAGTGCATAATTGCGCATTTTAGGTCACATCAAATCCAGAAATAAATAAATAATAAATAAAATAAAATAATAAAATAAATAAATAAAAGCGCTATAAGCATAGGAATAGTGATTTTAAAGAACGTTTATTTTCTGTAAAAGTGTAAAAAATAAAAAGTTTCAAAAATATTTTAAAAACCCTTTATAAAATAAACCCCCAAAACCCCCAATAAAATTTTAAATTACTTCCTTGCCTATTATAAAAAAAGGAAAATGTAAAAAAAAATAGAAAGTAAAGAAAGTAAAGTAAATGAACATATTATGTATTGTAGTGTGGAATTGTCAAATTTATTAAAAGGTCACAATATTTTCCTGCACGGTATAAGGTGTAAACGAAAAGACAAAAAAAAAAATTACCAGAATTGCTGACTTTTAAATATCTGTAAATTTTTTTTTAACCCAATACCATAATAATAAAAACTAGAGATCGTGGTACAAAAAATATCCCTCAACCAGCTCTGTAGGTGGAAAAATAAATGCATTATGGCTCTTAAAAGGCAAGAAGGCAACACTGTTAATTACCTTATTTGGATATTACATCACCCACAAAACAAATAAAAATATGTAAAATAAATAAATAAAATAAACCGATTTGGTATTGTAATGTGCGGATCTATCCAATCTATAAAAATATGACAATATTGTTCCTAAAAAAAATTCCAAGGAAAAATTCTAGAAAAAGTGATCAGAAATTCCCATTTACACCCACATGGTACAAATAAAAAAAAACAAATATAGATCATAGCACAAAACATTAGCCCCATAGAGCCCTGTAGGTGGAAAAATAAAAGAAAATGGGGGTCTGTCAGCCAGCAATTGTGGGAGCAAAAATCTGGTCATAACCTGTTGAAAACAAAGCAAAATGAAAAATATAGGGTTACTGTTAATGGTGGTGGTGGGGGGGGGGTCTCTGTTACTGTTTACACTTTTTTATGTAGGGACAGTATTAATGTGTAGAGGGAGCAAAGGGGAAATTATCATAATTAGGGAAACTATTATTGGGCAGTTTGCATAGAGGGGGAATAGATAGACAGGGCGCTGAAGCTTTTTGTCTGCCAAAAGGCCACGTTCAAAAGCTGTATTTTTCATTAACCCCTTCACGACCCAGGACATAACTGTACATCTTGGGTCAGGTAGGGGAGTTCAGAGGGGGGCCGTGCGGCGAACTCCGCTCTGAACTGCCGCGATCCTTGCTGCTATTAATAGTCCGGGACAGCGGCAGTTAACGGGCGTGGTCCGATTGCTGCGCCCGCAGATGAGCCATTTAGACGCAGCTGTCTAAGCTGACAGCTGTGTTTAAATGGCTATTTCTCCCCCTCCGTGGTGGTCTAGTGGATGGATCCCCCTCTCCCTCACGCTATGCGGTCTCGGAGGCGCAATCTGTTCAACTTACCCGGCCAGGCTTCAGCGTCATAATGGCGCTGATCCCGGCTTGGTAATCGATTGATCTGGTCTGCAGCAGACCAGACCAATAGAGCACCGATCTAATGTATCAGTGCTCTATTATATACACAGTATTGATCTCAATGGGAGATCAATGCTGTGTATGTTTAGGCCCCCCATGGGACTTCTAATTAATGTGTAAAAAAAATTAATAAAAATCCCATCCCCTAATAAAAATTTAAATCCCCCCTTTTCCCATTTTATAAATAAAAATAAATAAACATATTTGCTATTGCTGCATGCTCAATCACCTGAACTATTAAATTATCATATTCCTGATCTCACACAGTAAATGGCATAAGCGCAAAAACCCGCTAAAGTGCAAAATTGCAAATTAACACCTCACTCACTGTATATACTGACAGCAGCTGCCTCCTGGATGTGCTGCCCTGCTCTGTAGTGTTTTGGTCCATAAGATTGCTTACATGGAGAAGCATGTGACCATGCCCCGCCCCCCAGTGTCCACCACTGAGCCTGTATATGTCTATGGAGGACACAGGGCAAAGGGCATGGTCACATGCTCCTCCATGTCGGCTATTTTATGGACTGAAACAAAACAGAGCATGGCAGCCAAGCCTGGTGAAGGGGAGTCTGATTTTGGCTATATGAGGTACACAGGGAGCTGCTGTCAGTATATACAGTGAGTACACTTACTAATACTTTGTACTGACCTATTTTACTATAAAGTGGCCAACCCCTTTAAGTCTGTCATTGCAAAGTACAATAAGTGCTGAAGGGGTTAAATAACAGATGTTATTGCAGGTTGCAACTCCCATCATGCCCTGGCAGCTATAGACCTTCAGAAACTGCTGGGCGTTGTAGTTCTCCCTACAAAACACAGAAGTATGTATTTTATTGTGACAAATCCCAACAGTTCATGAAGGTCTATAGCTGCTAGCGCATGATCAGAGTTCCTAATCTATGGGGATAGGCGTTACATAGTTCTGGGGTATTCATTTTACATGGAAAAAAAAAAATGTAAAACCCAACCACATAGATTATAAAATACAACTCCCAGCATGCCCAAACAGCTATAGACCTTCAGGAACTGCTGAGAATTGTAGTTCTCCCTACAAAATACATTAACATACTAGGCTGGGTTTACACAGCTTTATTGCTGTGAAAACTCAGCTTATCATTTTACCAGCGTACATGATGCATTGATGGAATTCAAGGAAGCGTCATAGACTGCTTTGTAACAGGGCAGTATGGGACACCATGATCTCTTTTTTTATTAGTATCATATTGATGTAGATTGGAATTGTTGATTGCTTTTTATTAATTGTCCCCACAAGAAGTGCCTTGGCACTACTCATACAGAGGAACCAGACCTGAGGCCGGGAGGAAGCACACACGTTAGCGCCTGAAACAGACTGTTGCCTATTTACTCATCCATGTCCTTGTTACCTGCTTTGATGTGAATACACCGTTTTGCTATTTAAAGTTTACAAATTGGTGAGTGGCTCATCTTTATGTGATCTCATGGCAACTTTTTAGAGTTTGTTCTTCTTCTTAGCAAGTATAATGTTTGCCTACAAGAACATGTCAGTGACTGTATAGCAAAAAGCAAGACAACGCATTTAAGAGGGACGGGCAGAGGCTCATTAATAACACTGCTCTGCAAAACAACAGTTAATAAAGTAATCAAAGCAATTCGACAGCTCATTCAGGAAACAGTTGCTGGTGAGGTTAGGAAAGCTGGAATGTTCTCAGTGCAAATAGATAAAACACAGGATATCAGGTCAAAAGACCAATGTTCAATTATTGTTAAATATGTAACAGACTGCATCCATGAGAAGCTACTTGCTATAGTAGATTGTCAATCATCTACTGGGGAGGGCTTGCTACATTTGCTGATGCAAGTTCTGCAGTCATGCACAATTGACCTAAATTTTTTTTATTGGCAGTCCAACAGATGGTGTTGCAAACATGCAAGGCCAATACTGAGGCTTTTCTGCATGGCTTTCGAAAGAGTCACCAGGACAAATACATGTGTGGTGTTATGCTCATGTATTGAATTTAGTGCTAGCAGATGCCACAGAGGTTGTACTTCCAAGTGCATCACTGTTTAACTTAATAAATGATGGGGCTGTGTTTATTCGGGAGTCATATCAACGCATGAATACATGGCTAAATGTTAGTCAGGATCCTCATCATTCTAATTTCTGAAACTCGCTGGTGGTCTAAGTGTAGCGCTTAAAAAAAATTTGGGTCATTTCGAAAACCAGATCTTATTTTGACGTTACAAAAAATTCAAGAGAACCCAAGGTCTCAGCCTGAAGTGTGCATAAAAGCACAGGCATATATTGAATTGTTGCTTAAATATGAAACTGTTCTTACAGCTCAAATATTTATGCGTATATTTGAATTGACATCACCATTGTCAAAGTATCTACAAACAAGTGGATTGGATATCTTGGCAGCCTTCCACATGGTGTCTGGAACACAGGAACAGTTAAAAAAAGCTCTCAAGAGATGTTGATGCAGTGAAGAAAAGTACAGATGACTTTGTTAAGTGGGCGAATGAAAAACTGCAGGAAATTGATTGTGAACTTGAAGTACAGGTCACCCTTCCTCAGAAGACTAGAAGAATTAAGCAAACATTTAATTAAATTTGAAGAGAAAGCCATAGCTGACAATGTACGCTGTGAATTAACTAGTCTTGCTTTACATTGGGACAAACTTAAAACATCAGCACTAGAGGTGTACAGTGTCCGGAGAGCAAAAGAAGTATCTGTTGAGGAGCAGGAAAGAATCGAGGACTTAGAAATGGAGCTGGTAAATAAACAATGTGCGTCATGTAAGAACTGTGCTATTTGTTTCTATTTAATTCTCAGAAGATATAAGTTATTAACGGATTCATACAATGTGATTGGGCTGGCCTACAAATTCCTCTTGACTCTGTCCTTCACACAAGTTGCCTGCGTAAGAAGTTTCTTCAACTTGAAGTTTATTAAAAATCGTCTGAGGAATTCATGTTAATGGCAACAAAGAAAGACATTTTTATGAGTCTTGATTTAGGCCCCGTTCCCACTGAGGAAAGGTAGCGGAATTCCGCGACGGAATTGTCCGCCGCGGAATGCCGTTAGCCTCCCGCTCATAATGGGAGTCTATGGGAGGTGCGCGCTCCTGCTCTGTACGCGCTGAAGAATGAACATTCCGCTACCTTTCCTCAGTGGGAACGGGGCCTTAGATGGGGTAATCAACAAAGTTGCAGAAAAGAGCAAAGTCCTACTGAACGTGAGGTGAGATCTTTAATTTATATAACTTCTGCCCCCTTACTGTCCCACAGCGCCACAAGGATCACAGCAATGGGGTCCTGTCATTAATGTCACTATAAAAGCGCAGACAAGATTACATTTATTAAAAGCTATCCAGCACTACCTAAATCTCCATAGGAATAGAGGGGGCATAACCATAAGACCACAGATATTGTTTGCTTCTGAGTGTTTGTTACTCTTCACCTTCTAAAAGCCATAATTCTTTCATTTTTCTATATACAGGGCTATTTGAGGGCTTTATTTTTCCATTTCCAATTGTACCTTGTAAAGACATTCTTCACTTTCTCTCTATGTGGCATCTTATGGATTTGGTAAATGTCAGAAGAATGTTACCTCCATGACCTCCATGCCCATGTCGGTACGTGATCCATGGCTTTATTCTTTCTCTATGGAGCAGCTGGAAAGAGCCGAGTGCTCTAACCAAGACATTGGGAATATGATGACTTCTTCTGAGATAGGTATAAAGATCATTCATATTTAATACTCAGCACCTTGATATTGGCAAGAACTTTTAATACACCAAAAGCTCATCCAAGAGCTGGCAGCTATCCTCATGGAGTTAAAATGTAACTCTTATGGATAACAAAAAGGATAATAACAAGCCAGAAGAACAGATCTGGGGAAACTCACTGTCCAGAACTTTACTGGAAAGAGTGAGTATAGTTCTGTATCTTTAAAAAAAAAAAAGATAATAAGTTACTAATTTATTATAATTTACACAACTATTTAGACTTAGGTAGAAAGTGTATATTTGTATGTTGGGGTAAAAAATAGAAGTTGGTAACTGATTTATTAATAAATGTTTGTGATGTTTAGTGTTTTTTTTATTGTAAATATGGTTACTAATGTCCCCAGAAATGATGAGCTACAAATGGTTAAGCTTAATCTTCCACATTCATCTTCCACCTTTTACAAAATTCAGCAATGTTATAGTGGACACCCACCATGTCAACAATGATGGCAACAAACTCTTCTTAGAATCAGTCGCAACAAGATATACTCAACCTGAATTCTTCCTGAGCAACATTTAATGTAACTAAGTTGATACAAAAAAGTCTTCAAAGGGGACAGAAACTGACCAACAATGGAGATGTAAAGTCGGTGGACGTGTCGGATCATCAACACTTAAGATCAAGAAGCGAGATGTTTCCTTCTATGAAATCAGCACAGATCAAGCCATCATTGTGTTCTTCATTAAACATAAAGGGGCTGTCTAGTTATTAACCCACAATTGAAACTACATTTAAAGAATCATGTTATAATATTAAAAATAGGGGTCACCACTCTATACCAGTATAATATAAATACAAATATATTAATATATGTCCATGCATAAAGGTATAAAATGTGTGAATATAAATTACTTGATGAATCATCAGAAACGTAGGTAATAAGGTAAATATTTACATCTATATATATATATATATATATATATATATATATATATATATATCTGAGAAAATGACAGAATTAAGACCAGAATTTTTCACGATTACCTATTGGAGAACTGTGAATTTATTTTAAATTTCATAAAGAAAAAATAACTTGGGGTCTGCTGGGATTTTTTATTCCTTCTGGGTGCAGTGTCTGCCTACATTTTTTTTAGATATATATTGTATAGGATTGAGATATATATATATATATATATATATATATATAGCTAGATAGATAGATAGAAAATAGATGGTAGGCACTTGCATACATACAAAGAGGCCACCAAATAAGGATATCAAATACATACTGTAGATATTGCTAAGAATAGATAGATAAACCTTTATACATTTATAAATCTAGCTCTAATTACATAATCTATAACATATTATTTACTACATTTATCCCATAAATCCTCTATAATCATTTAGAAAATAGATAGGATACAAGTTAACAAAAGGGAAACAGATTCTACAACATTTCCTACAGATATACAGACAAATACCATTCATCCATCACAACCAGAAACCAAAAGTAATCAACATGATATCATGGTTCTCTTATAGAAACCAGTTGTATAACATCAATCAGGGTCCTACCAGGGTAATTAGCATGATAATCATAAAGATGATTGATTTCCGCTCATGTATCTATTGATGTGTGGATTCAACTCTTCAAAGAGTCAGAAGTGTGAGGATCCCATACAGTCCATTCTGGATCCATATATAAAGTCAGGGGTTACTGCAGATATCACTTCAGTCTTCCTGAGCTACTACAGGAATCACAGCTACCTGACCAAGACATTGGGAGAAGATCTCTTCTTCTGAGATGGTTATGAAGATCTTCTCCTATTTGATGCTCATCTCCTTGATATCAGCGAGACCTTTCCATCCACCAAGGTCTCATCCAAGAGCTGGCAGCCATCCTCATGGAGCTAAGATCCCTTTATACATGATGAATCTCTATCATACTCTTATGGGAAATAATAAGGAGGATAACAAGCCGGAAAAACAGATCTTGGAGGAGTCGGATACTGTCCAGAGTCTTACTGCAAAGGGTCAGTACAGGATTTACTATAGTCTTGTATCTTGTGGGTTTTTATTTGTACCCATTTATTATTTATGACTTTTCTATTTTTGTAAATAATGATAAAGTCACTGATTTATTATAATTTAGATACCTATTTGGGGTTAATGTAGTCATATTTGGTAAACTGTAATCTTGCTGTTTTTGGGTGAAATATATAAGTTGGTAACTGATTTATTAACAAATATTTTTGATGTGTAATAATAATGAGTAGAGAAGGTAACTTTTTTGATTAAACAGAATTGTAGATATTGTTCCTAACATCTCAATTTCCTTTACAGATTTCATTGTGGAGGATAATCGGTGGTCAGTGACCTTTGATCTTTCCACAGTCCCCAGAAATGATGAGCTACGAATGGTCAAGCTTCAGGTTCATCTTCCACCTTTTACAAAATTGGGCAATGTTACAGTGGACATCTACCATGTCAACAGTGGTGACGACAAACTCTTCTTAGGATCCGTCACAACAAGTATACCCAACAATTTGAAGTCTTCCTGGGCGACATTCAATGTGACTGAGATGATACAGAAAAGTCTTCTAGGGGGAGAGAAAATGACCAACAATGCAGATGTGAAGTCGGTGGACTTTTCTGATCACTCTGATAGTTCAGGAAAGATCAAGAAGCGAGATGTTTCTCTGCATGAGATCAGCACAGATCAAGCCATCATTGTGTTCTTCATTAAGCATAAGACATTTTCTGAACCAGAAGCATCTAGCTTCATTAAAAAGTTGGCAGTGAACACTATGAAGATGGCGGCATTTTGGAGAAATAAGAGAAACAAAAGTGACATAAAGCTAGATACTTCAAGCAATGTCTCCCCCATTACAGAGGAAGAGCACAGACCTTCACATAGACAAGTGGACAGAATGGTGGACTCCAAGGATGTGTTACCAAAATATAGACTGCACTCAAGTGTGAAGGGACCCGTCCTGCTCTACTAACGGAAACTACAAAAACTACAAGACACAACTAAAGGTAAAAATTATTTTAGCTATATACGCGTAAAAATATTTTATTCATGTAGACTATAAAACTAGAAGACTTAAAACGATCTATTGCTTATCTGTCTTATATCTATCACATATCTGTTTGTCTTTTATCCTAGTACATTTTGGTCTGTTCGAAATTGCGAAAATAACAATTTCACCTAATCTGACCACATCTGCACTATTTTCTGGCTTGAGAGTTAAAAAATTTTCTTTGCATTGATCGAAATTGGCGCTGGCAAAAGCTGTAAAGTTTTACCAATATTTAACATGCACCAGTATATGGGAATTTTTAACACCAAAAAAACAAACACATAGCTGTTCCTAAACTCCCCCTTTTAAGATTTTATTTTGTCATATCAGATGTGTCTATATTTGTAATTAATTGTAATATTAATTTGTTTCAGATTTAATAATTGGAGGAATGGCAAAGGATGGGCGCTACACCGTGTCTCATGAATATTAAAGCATTGTGGAGACGGGACAAGACAAGACTGGATTTTATTTTATTTATATTTTTATTATTTATAGCATTTTGTAGAGATAAATGTTGAGACTTGATAGATTTGGGATCTTTTTAAAATTGGATGTATGATAAATACAATGTAATAAATACAATGGAAATTGTACAAGTTGGTTTTGAGTGTAATCTGAATATTTCTTTTGTTATGTACTATCATGTAAACCCCATAAAGGTATCTTCACAAAAATCTATAAAAGGCAATAGATAAAGTGAGTCTTATCTAGGCCAGCATCGGGAGAGACAATAACTATGGGGGGTGGGGGTATGTTTTCTTGGTGTACACATCAGAACCCATACCTGGCTAGTTCTCACAATGCAGCCAAATTCCCCAGTTTTTTTTGTGTTATCAAGACTCTAGGCAATGTCTGCCAGATTTAATTGATTACCTTATAGTAATTTTATATGACGCTTCATAGTATCCCAAAGGACAGGAGATCAGTAGAAGGTAGCACACTACTTATTACTTAGTCGTGCAAACCCAACCTTAAATGAACCGCACAAAAAAAAAAAAAAACATTAAACGATTGCAGGCATTTAGCTGTTTTATTGCGGTTCACAAAGTGAACTTATCTATACTTACCTGTCCACGCTCCCTTTGTGTCCTCCTTCTAAAGTCTCAGGTGTTCCCTGCAGCCACCAAAATGGCACTTAGCCAATCAGTGAGTTAGGGCCCTATTACACGGGACGATTATTGTGCAAAAAAGCCTTATATCGTTCGAATTTAAACGATACTCGTTCAGTGTAATTGCAGGCAACGATCGAAAAATCATTCGTAGGTTGTTGATTTAGATCTGAACCTAAAATTATCATTAATCGCTTGCTAATCGTTCGCTGTCATTCCACATTCGTTGGCTCAAGTTCCGCATTTGTTCACTAACCGTTCAGTGTAATTGCACATTGTTCATTGTTTTGCTGGGATCAGATGGAGTAAACGATCATAGTAAAGATCGTAATAATGATCGCTGTAATGATTGTAACTAACGACCATTGTTCTGTGTAATATGGTGAACGATTTCAGGTGAACTAAAAACAATCTCATGTGCGATTGTTTATCGTTAGTCGTTAATAATCGTTCTGTGTAATAGGACCCTTAGACGGGACAGCACTGTGGACAGTGACTGGCTGAGCAGGCTGTCACTGTTGTCTCAAGAGAAATAACACACTCAGCCAATCACTGTCTGCGGTGTTGTTCCATCTCAGGCAGTCAATAATTGGCTGAGCAGAATGTCACTCCTGAGACAAGAGTGACACGGTGATACGGAACAGTGGAGTGACCAGTGACTGGCTGAGTAGGCTGATTGGTTGTGATAGTAAGCATTGTGGGGAGTAGGGAGTAGTGGATAAGGCTGATGAATTTGCTGTTGGTGCAGGACAGGCTGAGGCTCCCAGGGCAGGCTGTCAGCAGAGGTTGGTGTGTAATGGCCCTAGTATTACTGAGCAATGCTTGTTTACATTCAAGCATGTCAGGATGGGGAGGAGGGGACAGAAGCTGCTGGGTCCATCAAGACTGGGGGCCTAATGACAGAGGCCCGTGTCCCAAGCAAATTAATGTCCCGTTCCGATAAGCCCCACCCCCTGCTGCAGGTGGGGTACTCTATCACTGCCAGAGTGCATAGGGACCACTCCACCAGCAACCCACTGATTCATAGTAGAGACAGCTGTGGTGTGAGGGAGAGGAGGAGGCCCCTTTCTGTCAGCCAGGAGAAAAATTCATTTATTTTTCTGAGCCGAACAACTGCGGATATCTCAGCAAGCACATAAAATATACACACAACTTAGGGCTCTTTTCAAAGGGTAACACGTGGGCTTTTTATTTGAGTAATTTCATTTTTTGGTCACTTAAATTATAGTTGTGCTTTAATTAAAGTGAATAAGCCTAACGGCAGAAACCCAGCCAGGCTGGAGACAAGGAAAACACCCAGAGTGTAGCCCAAAGGTTTTATCTTATAGTGATAGGTGGTGAAAACCTGTGTCGGGGTAGGGATCAACCAAGAGATCATGGAAAGTAGATGGAGGGCAAACAAATGTCCTCCTGTCTCAGTTGGTAAGGGGGTGCTTACGGGAATTTTTATATTCCCTATGTGGCTTCTTGTATCTCTGGTCCAGCT
This sequence comes from Dendropsophus ebraccatus, assembly GCF_027789765.1. Classification (NCBI taxonomy): domain Eukaryota; kingdom Metazoa; phylum Chordata; class Amphibia; order Anura; family Hylidae; genus Dendropsophus; species Dendropsophus ebraccatus. The sequence continues at coordinate 204,432,523 of NC_091454.1, forward strand.
TATATCTCTATGAATTTAGCTTTAGTTTTCATTAAACTGTACGGTGAACCAACCACTAGGTGTCACTGCAGCTTTGTAAGGTGATCAAAAATATAACAGACCAGATCTACTTAAGCTTATTCTGAGGGCTTACGCCTATGCCCCGTATTTTGCAGACCCTACGGATGGGGAAGCCCTGTAATGGAGTGTTTCCCTGCCGGCATGATGTATTAATATCATGCCAGGAGCAGGGAAACAGTTTCAATCTCCGCAGCACTGTAGACTATATGGAGGGAATGAAAAAAATTATATATATATATATACATACACACACACACACACACAGTGGTCCCCTGGTTTAAGAGTTTTGCAAGAAGAGCTCACAGTTTTTCAAAATTGTAACTTGGTTTAAGAGCATTGCTTTGGTTTAAGAGCTCCCTGTACTAGGTGGGAAGTGGGACATGGCCTGAACAGGGTGGTCTACACCAGTGCTTCTCAATTCCAGTCCTCAGGCCTCACCAACAGATCATATTTTGAGGATTTCCTTAGTATTTCACAGGTGATATAACTATAGTCAGTGCATCAGGTATTAGCACAGGTGTCCTTTGTATGGGATAGCCTCAAAACATGACCTGTTGGTGAGGCCTGAGGACTGGAATTGAGAAGCACTGGTCTACACCACTGTACTCTGACCCAGGAAGTCTCCCTCACCTTCAAAATCATAGCAGATCCACTTCAGGCTGGGGCTTACATCAGGGGACAGGACTGTGGAGGTAATCTCTCCATAGCTGTAACCCCTCTCTCCCCACATCTGTCCTGCTCATTCCTTCCTGCTCCCTGCAGTCTCTGTCAGCCCTTGTGTTTCCCATTCTCTCCATTACTGTACAGTAACTTATAATGTGACATATTCAGATGTTTCTCATTGTTTGTTTAATCTATTTTACATGTTATTCAGAATAAAAAAATCACTATTTTTGGGGTGTGGAACCAGTTTTCTGCATTTCAGTGATTTCGTATGGGAAAATTTGCTGTGGTTTAAGAGTGATTTGGAATACAAGCGGGGTCCCGAAACGAATTATGCTCCTAACCCAAGGCACCACTGTATTTACACAATGGTACCTCAGATTACAAGTAATGTGCTTTGCGAGCAATTTGCAGGAAAAGCTAATATAAAAATTGCAAAAAATTGTAACTCGGTAACTGAGCAAAATTTTGAATACAAGCTCCCCCTGCACGCTACTGTGGGTATTGTACTGCACCCAAGTCTCCCTCATCTTCAGAGAACGCTGTGGATCCACGTGAATTGGCCGTAACCAGCTTCAGGAGGCAGTGAATCAGTTAGAACAGACAGTCAGAAATACCTATCGGACCATCTGCGCAGGCACACGCAAGCAAACATGTACTGTAACACAGTGTTTTTTCTGGCCTGATAACATCCTAACCAATTTAACCCTTGCAATCTTGCTTGTGTTTACTGGGCTTAAGGGATAAACTGTACTGGTTGTGGAACAAATTGTCTGTGTTTCAATGGTTTCTAAGGAGAAAATTTGCTTTGATGTACGAGTGATTTGGATTACAAGCATGCTCCCACAACGACTTATCCTAATCAAAGGTACCACTGTGTGTGTATGTATATATATATATATATATATATATATATATATATATATATATACACACACACACACAGGGTGGTCTAAAAGTAGGTGGACAACCACAAAGACGTTCACTGTACTAGATATGTGCACACAGAACAAGACAGACAAACAAACGCAATAGCGGCTAGTCAAACAAGCAAGCTCATAACCAAATGGGCAGCGTGGTACAAAATCAGGTTACAATCGAATAGTCAAAAAGTCAAGCCAGAGGTCAGGTAACAAAGTCGAGCAAGCAGAGGGTGTTAGGACGGGGATTGCAGGAACAGACAGGGGGAAGCTGGGATCAGGGTATTAACCTAATAGCCAGCGCTGAGAGACTGCCTTAGCTTTGTTTTATGCTGACCAAGAGCCCAGTCCAGATCCCCATAGGACCGGTGCTCTGATTTTCCAGGTTTCCAGGCAGAGAAACCAGCCAGTTTAAAGACCTACTCAGCTGCATAAATCAAGTCTCCCAGTGATCAGTTTAACTCCCGCATTGCCAGGAAGCTGGGAAGCATAAAAGTAAAGATAGGCCCAGTTCACACCAGGTTACTGCACAATCCTGACAATAACATTGACAATTAAATTTTAGTTTGAACAATAATACTAAAGCCCTTAACCCCTTAAGGACGGGGCCAATTTTCGTTTTTTCCTCCTTGTGTTTAAAAGGCCATAGCACTTGCATTTTTCCACCTAGAAACCCACATAAGCCCTTATTTTTTGCGTCACTAATTGTACTTTGCAATGACAGGCTGAATTTTTGCATAAAGTACACTGCGAAACCAGGGAAAAATTCAATGTGTGGTGAAATTGAACAAAAAAAAACGCATTTCTTTTATTTGGGGGGTATTTGTTTTTACGCCATTCGCCCTGGGGTAAAACTGACTTGTTATTTATGTTCCTCAAGTCGTTATGATTAAAACGATATGTAACATGTATAACTTTTCATTTATCTGATGGCCTGTAAAAATTTCAAACCATTGTTAACAAATATATGTTCCTTAAAATCGCTCCATTCCCAGGCTTATAGCGCTTTTATCCTTTGGTCTATGGGGCTGTGTCAGGTGTCATTTTTTGCGCCATGATGTTTATTTTTGATGTGACCAAAAATGCGTAATTTTGCATTTTGGGATTTTTTGTGCGCTTACGTCGTTTACCGTGCGAGATCAGGAATGTGATTAATTAATAGTTCGGGTGATTACGCACACGGCGATACCAAACATGTTTATTTATTTATTTTTATTTATAACATGGGAAAAGGGGGGTGATTCAAACTTTTATTAGAGGAGGGGGCTTTTTATTAACAACACGTTTTTAATTTTTTTTTATACATATACTAGAAGCCCCCCTGGGGTTAGGGTTATTTCCCCTGGGGGACTTCTAGTATATGCACTCTGATCTCTCATTGATCTATGCTGTATATAGTTATACAGCATAGATTGATGAGATCGGCACTTGATTGCTTTCGGCTGCTGCAGCCGAAAACAACCAAGTGCCGAGCCGGGGTCAGCGCCATTTTGGCGAAGACCCCGGCAGGTAATAGAAACGGAGATCGCTCCTCGCCACTAGACACCAGGGAACGGCTGCATACGGTAATCGGATGCTGTCAACTTTGACAGCTGCCTTCGATTACCTGATTAATAGCTGCGGTCCCAGGCTACACGCGGCACCGCAGCGGTTCAGAGCGGGGTCGCCGTGCAGCCCCGCTCTCAACACCTCGTAGGGACATATGACGTACAGGTACATCATATATCCCTAAGAGGTTAAATTTTGCTCAGATTGTTTTCCATCACAATTTGCACAGCCTGACTCTAACGTCTTGACAAACATTTTTGCCGAAGTGCCTTTAGGTATTATTTTCTTGAAATGCATCCCTTATGTAATTTTTCAAAGCACCGACACTTTTTGGTTTTCAACTATAAACTTTGTCCTTGAGTACTGGCCCCCGACCCCTCCAAAAAAAAAAAAAAAAAAAAAAATCCATTGGGGTTAAGTCTGGTGAATGTGCCGGCCAATCAAGTGGGCCTCTTTAGCCAATGCATTGATTATTTATCTTCTGTGACTGTTCCATATAAAAATATCACCACATAATTGTTTGAATAAATCAAAACATATTTTCTGTCCACCTTCTTTAGAACCACCATATATATATTCTCTGTGTCAAGACTAAAAATCCCTCATATCTACATGAACAGCTGTTTGTATCGGTCCTGGGGTTATTACAAGTTCATTATCCCATTAGGTTTGTGGATTGGCCCTCTGGTCTCTGTTCCTCGGCTTGCATTGCCCTCAGTAAACATCTCCTCTGTTTTGACAACTGGCTGGAGAGTTTCTGTTTTGTCTAAAATGGAATGGCACATGTGTGGGCTGGGTACATTAGCATACAAAAATGTAAAAAGAAGGGGGGGGGAAGGGGAGGATATTAGAGCATTCTGTATCCTAACAATCCATACAGTATGTTTAAAAGGTGATAGTATACGGACCACGCCAAACAAGCTGGTTATATACTAAAGATTTCCAATGGCAATTTTACATATGACTTCTCCGTAAGGGGTGGTCTATAAAGTTGGTTGTTCTGGACAACAGAACAACAGACAACAACAGAACAACAGATGACAAATTCCCTATTAACCCTTGCCTTAATCTGTGTCATGGGTATACCGAGTCTTGGCTTGTATTCATAATCCCCAAGATTTGTGCTCATGTAAAGAGCCTATTACATGATCATGTGGTCCTTTAATTAGCAGCCACATCCCCTATCACATGGTTAGATGACTTGTAAACATGCCAGGATTTAGCGATCAGCTGGTGAACAAGCTTTTGCTCATTCGTTGGTTGATTGCTGGCCATACAAAAGGATAATATTGGCCTGATTTGACAGATAATTGTCCAGTGTAATAGGACCTTTACTTTTTAGATGCTGCGATCAATGGTAGTTGGTGGTATCTTAATGGTCCGTTTACACAAAGCGATAATTCGCCCAATCGATCGTTTACTGATTTTGAAGCAACCATTTGGTTTTTATAATGATTAGCATTTAGACGAATAAATCGTTAGAAAATTTGTTGGAAAAATTGTTATTGCGATCATTTGAGATCACTTAAGCCCATCTCACACATAGGGTGAATCTTTAAAAGACTGTTTAAACAAAGCGATCTGCGAATTTTAAGCGAACGCACAACGACGATTTGATGTTAGAAGATCACAATGAACAATTTCTCGCTCGTCGCTTGATCGTTCTCTGTGTTACATGAGCCGATTATCGCTCAAATGCGATCGTTATTGCGAAAATTTGAACGATAATCGTTCAGTGTAAACGCATCATAAGTGTTTAACCATCAGCCATGAAAATAATATATAAGGCAAATAAGGTACTTTGCCTCAAGCCAAAGCGAAGAACAGACTATAAACAGAGAACAGGTCATAAAGGAAAGACTGAGATTTCTCCTCTTTTCAAATCCATTTCTGGCTTTGGCTTGAAAAATCTTTCAGAGAAATCTCTCTGTGTAAAGGCACCCTAAGACTCTTTTTATGGTTGCCATAAAAAAAATAATTGTTGGTGTAACCCAACAAAGTACTGGTTAATGATGACTGGGTTCTAAAGGAGCAAATAAACTTTGCAGCCATTAAATGGTCAAACGTCATAATTACTTAGCACAGATAATTACTTGTAAATGAGCTGATGGACTGTTACAACTGTATGTCAACACATTAGTTACATTCAATCTACATGAATATTCAGCAGTACAAAACACAACTAAAAAAAACACTAGCACATACCTCCCAAGTGTCCCTCTTTTGAAGGGACAGTGCCTACATTCAACCCACGTCCCTCTGTCCCTCTTTGCCCCTTACATGTCTCTCCTTTTGGACCTGAAAAGAAGATCGGAATTAATAAACATTCTATCTTGCTTTAGAAAGTGTCTGGTTTCTTACTGTATAATAGACACAATCAAATATTATCATCTGTAGGTGTTACGGATCTGTTTTGGGCACATGATCCGTGCAGCAAAAAATGATTAAAGGGGTTGTCCGGCGATAAAAAATTATTCACAGAATAACACACATTACAAAGTTATACAACTTTGTAATGTATGTTATGTCTGTGAATGGCCCCCTTCCCCGTGTTTCCCCCCACCCACGCTAGACCCGGAAGTGTGGTGCATTATACTCACCGCATGTCGTGTCGTCCACGGTCTCCGATCGTCAGCAGTGACGTCTTCTTCGTGAGTCCGGCGGATCTTCCCGAGTGCTGGCCGCCCTCTGCAGCGTCATCCGAAGCTCAGCCGCGATTGGCTGAGCATAACTGTGCTCAGCCAATCGCGGCTGAGCGGCTGATGACGCGGCCACGTCATCAGCTGCTCAGCCGCGATTGGCTGAGCACAGTTATGCTCAGCCAATCGCGGCTGAGCTTCGGATGACGCTGCAGAGGGCGGCCAGCACTCGGGAAGATCCGCTGGCCTCCCGAAGAAGACGTCACTGCTGAGGATCGGAGACCGTGGTCGGCACGTGACAGGTAATGTATAGCGCACCACACTTCCGGGTACACGGGTGGGGGTGGTGGGACACGGGGAAGGGGGCCATTCACAGACATAACATACATTACAAAGTTGTATAACTTTGTAATGTGTGTTATTCTGTGAATAATTTTTTTCGCCGGATAACCCCTTTAAGCTATTGTGCGTCAGTGTCACCTATATGACAGTGAATCCCTGCAGATGTGGACAGCTACTGAAACACGTTGGTAATCCTGTCTGCAGGTGCTGTTCGGCAATTATACAGACAGACTGATATGTGAATGGGACCTAAGGATGCAGTCACACATACAGAATCCTGTATGAATTACAAAGTATAGAAATGTCGGTAATTTTCTTAAGACTGAAGCACAAGAGTCCCTCTTTGGCCGTTCAAAAAGTTGGGAACTATGGTAGCATAAAAAAACACCAAATAACACTTATACTATTAGGATCTTCTCCAAGGGGACAGGTAAGAGATTGCAGGGGGGTCCGTACCCCGCAGCGATCTCCAGATTGACCCCCGGCTTTTTGTTTTGAATACAGCCGTGGACACAACATGTGACCTGTGGCTCTATTCATTCCTATGAAGCCGCTGAAAAGAACCGAGTGTTGTAATTGGCTTTTTCTGACATCTCCATTCATTCTCTATTGAGACGCCAGAGAGAGCCGAGTACAGTTCTTTCCGGCAGCTCCACAGGAATAAATAGTGCCGCAGGACACTTGCCGTACCAACGGCTGTATTCAAAACAAAGAAGCCCGGGGGGGGGGGGGGGGCAATCTAGAGATTGGTGGGGATATAGATGTCGGACCCCCCCACAATCTTACTTTCCCCTATCCTGTGGATAGGGGACAAGTTAGTTTAAGGTGGACAACCTCTTTAATATACTGTTTATTCTAACTAATTTCCTGAAATAGCCAGATACACCACTGCATGTCAACTTGTTAAATAGATGATCGCAGGGATCAAGGCTTGTTTTCTGTCTCGTTTAAGAGGGCCCTAAGGATATTCTGAGAACATTCTTTCCTGAAAGATTATTCGTATTATTCGGATTTCACGCTGCGGATCCCTTGCCTATTAGTTTCTATGAGAATACATACTCGCAGCAGGATTGAGATCTCGCTGCAAGTATTTAAGTGACAGCCCTGTTAACCCCCCGCCAGCCGGAGCATACTGTACCTGCTCCACGCTCTGGATCCATTACGTGTGAATCTGGCCGTAATCTAATTTGTTTGAGCACCAAATTTGCCATTTTCGTTTGCCATCTTTTGGTTCCTTGGCTAGAAACATTCAAAAGTGTGCTTTACAGTGCAACTCCTGGCGTAATGTCTGTACTGATAGATCATATTTTGTGGAACTGAACCTTAACCCCAAGACGACCCAGGGCGTACCCGTATGTCCTGGTGTCGCTAGGGGAGTTCAGAGGAGGGCCGCACAGGGTGCCACTTGTAGCCGGCTATTAGTAGGCACGGTCCGATCGGTAACAATGGTTTGAATTTTTTAAAAAGCCATCAAATAAAATAAAAGTTATACATGTTACATATCATTGTAATCATAATGACTTGCGGAACACATATAACAAGTTTTCAATTTCACCTTGCATTAAATTTTTTCTGCTTTTGCAGCATACTTTATGCATAATTCAGCATGTTATTGCAAAGTACAATTAGTGGCGCAAAAAATAAGGGCTCATGTGGGTTTCTAGGTGAAAAAATGCAAGTGCTATGGCCTTTTAGACAAAGGGAAACGAAAATGCAAAAATTTTAATTGGCCCGTTCCTCTAAGGGTTAAAAGTGGAACTGGCCATATATATTAGATTTCTGTTGTTCAAAATGTAGATTTCGGAGGGATCTAATGTGTTAAGGGTCTCCCAATTCCCCACCGATGGTAGATGTTGTTGGAAAAAAATATGGTCAGCTGGATCTTAAAGGACAACTCCCGCGGGACCCCAAAAAAAAAAAAAACACAGACACACACAGACACCATACTCACCATCTCTCCGGTGACGATCGCCACTCGATTCGCCCGCCGTCCGCCTCTCCGTCGCCGCCTTCCGCCATCCAGCGATGTCTCCAACTTCCGGGTCCAGGGGATGGAAAAGGCTGCCAGTGCGCTTGCGCACCGGCAGCCTTTTCATTGGCTGGAGCGCATCACATGGCTTCCAGCAAGCTCAGCCAATCAGGGCTGAGCAAGCTGGAAGCCATGTGATGCGCTCCAGCCAATGAAAAGGCTGCTGGTGCGCATGTGCACCAGCAGCCTTTTCATCCCCATTCACTTTGCATGAAGACGCCGAGGAGGAAGAAGACCCGGACCGCCCCCCGGCTCTGACGTCGTCGTCACCAGATGCCGCCCCGGAGAAGAGGACCGTGACGATCGTAATAGGTAATGTATACATTCCTTAACTTCCGGGGTGGGGGGTCGGGGGTCCGAAAGTGGGGGAAGGGGGCCAGGCCGGGTATTTAACCACATTACAAAGTTATATAACTTTGTAATGTGTGTTAAATGAGCAAAAAAAAATTTTTGTGGGAGTTGTCCTTTAACTTGCCCAAACCATTTATTTTTTAGGAAGCTACCTCCTACCTAGTTTTATACCACTCCCCTTTAGAAGTGTATGGCCAATGTAAGTTATTATTGGTGTTGTTTTCCATTGCAGAATAAAAGTTATGATAATATACAATTACCATTTGTACAAATAAAATGGCCTTTTTTTTTAAAAAACTTTTGATGAAGGACATGGATTGTCCCATTTTGGCAAACTCTTTTTATTCCAACAATAAGCTGCCAACATGTTGTCTCGCTACTAGGAGTAGCTATTTTTTAACTCTGAGTAATAGAAAAGGGTCTTGTAATGTGAATACGTTTCTCATAAGTTATAATTTAGTTACAGTATATTTAGGTGTGTGTTTTGAATCTCCTGTCATATTCCAGCACCATCATGGCCACTAGGCCAGTGTTTTCTCTAATCCAGAGGACTATTTTCAAGTATTAACTGAAACTAATCATCCACATTATACCAGAGCAATCAATTAATGGATTATCCTGAAGAAGCAGATTCTAATTTTCAGGTCTTGGTTGACATCCGTTTGCTTTACTATGCTTCAAGCACGTTCTTGAGCATCTCATAAGTCATTCAATCACTTCAAAAAGACATTGTGCATTAGCATAACAGAAGAAAGTGATTAACTAGATATGGACTGGCTTGTGGCACATTATATTAAATAGGTGTGAAGTGTTTCAGGTGTGAACGTGTTATCTAAAGTCAGAGAGTGACCCCTCACATCAGATTGAGACCAGGGTAGACATGGCTTTACTGAGGACCCTTATCTATTTAGGCTATACTCACACATCCGTAGTGCAGCCCGTGACCGCGGACCTGCGTCTCGCACTACAAATGTGTATCTGTGGTGCTCTGTGCTTCACGAAGCACTACATTGCCGCTTCATTACCATAGCGATCCGTGCCGCAAAATGCGGTCCGCATTACAACATGTCCTTTTTTTGCAGCATAGATCGCGGCCTTGTACACATGTACGGATGTGTGAACGGGGCCATTAAATACCATGGGTTCTATGTTTTGTCCGCAATTGCGGACAGAAAAACGGACGTGTGACTGTGGCCTAAATCCCGTAGTTCTGGCAATTCCTCTCCAGGGATCCAACGGATTACAAAATCCATTTTACAGCAGGAAACATACTCAGAGAATAAATTACCCGCTCTATATGATGCAGATTTACCAGTCACTTTGCACCGGAATTACCATTGCTCTCTCTGGATTGGAACACCCAGCTCTCAAGGAATCTGACACTCTCCTCAGTCTCAGTGCGAGGATTAAGTACCTTTTCTTTAGTTATATTGCCATTACCTATGTTTTTATGAAAAGGACTGTACAAGAATCCCAACTTATTACCTATTCACTTGAACGTTGTGTCTGTCTGATGTCCCACCCCTGGGGTGCTCTCTGTCTATGAGAAAGGGGTCCCTGAGCCCCTCATTTGAATAAGCAACATTTAAGCATGTATGCTGTTGCTTTATACAAACTCCATTGGACTGGCAGAGAGGGTCCCATACATAGACTATGGAAAAATAATGTGGATTTCCGGTCATCACGCCATTCAAAAGAGGGACATGGGACCTCCATTCCCTTGGTTGGTGGGAATCTGAGAGGTGGGTCCTTTGAAGAAGTGATAAGTTGTGATTTTGGGACAACTCATTTAAAATTCAAGTAAACTGTATGAGCCTATAAAAATAAAAATAAATAATAATATTTATTTGTATAGCACCAACAGATTCCGCAGCACTTGTAAAGTTAAGCTCCTTATTCCTGAAATCCTCTACGCACCTTAGGTGTAGCCTGTCCAACATATGATATGGTAGCTACAAACCAGAGTCTTGGATATACAATGTGATAAAAAAATATATTAAAAAACATATTTGAGGCTATTAGGATTCTAACAATGTCCAATAATTATTAGTTTTGAATACTGGATTTTAATGATACAATGTTGCCCATCTAGGGTTACATAGATAAAGTTCACATTCACATTAGACCCCACCGTTTTTGTCGGGACCGAATTATCATCTAATGTGTATGTCAGTGTCCCTGAGTATAGGTCAACAGCTATGGCCAGCTATAGCCCTCTAGTCTATTAAAGTTTTTTTTTTAAATGTCAATGATTACACCTTAAATCTTGACATACTATTATGATTACATTGGCCCTGATGAGTTTATTACTGAATATCCACCCGCTTTATTGCTGGCCAACCCCTTTAAGTTCACACATGTTATTTAGGATTGGGAAGACCCTTATCAGACCAGTGTTCCATCTGTTTATTTATCCTCCTCCCAAGTGATGGATGACTGGCTAGCAGACTGAAGCATAGGGCTGACTGCTCATTTTGTGTATTCGGCTTAGGTCTTGTACCAGTACATATACAGTGGTCTCAATACACATCCCATGTTGTGACATTTGGCCAAATAGTTTTTGTTTTGTCTGACAGTAGCTGACAGGAGGGAAAAATGAATATACAAAGACATGTTCTCAGGACACTTTGCTCTTTTGACTGTCTGGATTCTAATAGAACTTTTTGTTTATTCTTTAGGTTGCACTGAAGAAGGAGACCGATGGATGATATCTTTTGATATGTCTTCTATCTCCGGCAACACTAAACTAAAGTTGGTGGAGCTCATAGTTTGCTTTTCTCTCTTTGGAAAGACGGATAACATCATGTTGTAGATCAACCATTCCAAGGAAGGGCTTGTCTTGTCAAGGGGTCCTCGTCTTCATGATCAGTGGGTGTCACAGTTATTAAACCCCCAACAATCCTATAGATGTACTGGGAACGCCACTTAAAACCTTTTTGTGTTTAAGTGGCGTTTCCACTTACACTTAAACGCCGCGGTCGTAGGGGTAACCCTACGTCCAGGGTCGTCTAGGGGTTAAGTATAAAAAGTGTGCCGCGGCTCAAAACAGGTTGAAAATCACTGCTTTAAGAGACATAGTAGAGCCTTGTACATCCAGATGTATATCAGAAACATTGCTATTATACGTGATAATATTGTATCAGTCTGATACTAATGTCTTTTTTCTGTGTTCAGTCTGGTAAAGCTGTATAAGACAGAAAAAGTCAAGTGCCCCTCCTGTGTCCTCGTGAAGATGAGCGCACAGTCCATGCTTATATATGAAGATGAAAACCGCACATTGAAACATCACAAGGACATGGTCGTAAAATTGTGCAACTGTAACTGAGGAGTAAATAGCGCTTACCTGCGTACATACTGTATATAAAATATTGCATGTTAGTAAGGTGCAAAACGTTTTTATCTCATTGTGGCAATGTGTAAATCTCGGAAATACCCTAATGGCATTGTGTAATTTAATTCAGTACTTTGAGCAAAATATTATATATAGAGCAGTATGTACAAGCACAATACCTTATGGCTGCCCTGATGTTCCAATGCCCGAATACCTGAATCTGATGTATCCAGATGTCTTCTCCTCAGCATTATGTAAATACTGTTGAGAAAATTGTAAGAAGATCCATGATCAGTATACAGTAAAATAAAAGATCCTTTTTATACAGAATAGGAGATAAAGTAATTAAAAACATTAATTCTCCATCTCAGAAACCAAGTGTTGACAATTAATGTAGACTATTCTAACCTGCTGATAGCTTCCTAATATGCATGGGGCACCGAAGAGGAAGCTTTGTTACCTTCCTCTTCAGCACTGTTCCCATGCTGTTAGCAGTTTAATCCTCGGCCCGGAGCACTGTCCCGACCCCACAGCGCCGAGCCGGCCTGCTCGCTCTATTGATTATAATTAAGGAGCAGTCCAGCCTGGCATTATGGGGGCGGCACAGTGCTCCTATCAATACTCTGGACCGAGGATTACACTGCTAACAGCACGGGAACAGCGCAGAGGATGAAGGTAAGAGATATAGCTTCCTCCTCGGCGCTCTGTTCGCATTAGGAAGTTATGAGTAGGTTAGATTCGTCTAACCTGCTGATAGTTCTCCTTGAACCCCTTCACGTCAGCAATATATACACCTACGTTCCTGCTGCACATACCCCGTGCAGTAGGAATATTTATGTAGGTTTCTGACGGTGAGGGGATATCGATGTGTATACCACCGACTAAATGTTTAAAACACCTCCTTGCCCATTATAAAAATAGAAATATAAATAAAAAAAATTATATATCGTGCAGAATTGTCTGATCTATTAAAATAAAACATTATAGTTTCCACACCATGAATGGTGTAAACAGAAGAAAAAAAAACACCAGGATCGCTGATTTTTTAAAAATTATATATCAGAAATTTTTTTTATAAAAAGCGATCAAAATTTTTCTTTTACACCAATATGATATTAATAAAAACTAGAGATCATGACACAAAAAAATGACACCTCGGTCAGCCCTGTAGGTGGAAAAATTACTCTTAGAAGTCTGGGGGGAACATTGCATTAATTTGACCCGGGCATAAATGGGCTCGATCATGAAGGGGTTAAAACATCAGCATATGGTGAAGCGAATCTACATTAAGATTCACCAAATCCTAATCCAAAGAATCAGACAGCGATTTGTTTAGTCTTGGGAAAGTCTTGTAATTCTAAGTGTTCTGATTTTACAGAAAAGTCTAGTATAAGACCTGAGGTCTAGGGATGAGCGAACCGGCCAAGGTTTGGGTTCGTATGAACCTGAACTATCGGCTTCTGATTCCTGCTGTCTGCCCACTCCGTGGAAAGGGTGGATACAGCCTGAGGACCGCCTAGAAAACTGGGTTACAGCCTGTGGTTATGGCTGTATCCCAGTTTTCCAGGCGGTCCCCAAGGTTGTATCCACCATCTCCACAGAGCGGGCAGACAGCGGCAATCAGAAGCCGATAGTTCAGGTTCATACGAACCCAAACCTTGGCCGGTTCGCTCATCTCTACTGAGGTCCCCTAAGAGGAATTGAAAAACATTTGGAAAGAAGAACTTTTTCAAGAGAAAATGTATGGAAGGCTGATTCAAGTTTGCTGAATCTTTTTATAGATACTTTTAGCTGCGTATGTGTTACATTATTATGTATTCATATTTTTATTTACAAATCTATAAAGCTAGTATGGAAACATCTATGACACTTAACAAGATCCCCACTGTGGTATCATTAGATTAGCTGTAGGGAGCCATTAGGTTGACATATCCCTACAAGCCATTGGCTTTTGACGCAGGGGTCATTTAGATCAAAAGGTCATTAGGTGTGAAGAGTAAAGCACCAGCCCCTGGCTTCCCTGCTATATATACAAGGCAGGAGTCCAGTGTTAGACCAGTGAGGGAGAGAACTGATCACATCACCTGAGATGGGAAAGCCGCACCAGATCTACACAGAGATGACCTCATTCACCGTTGCTCTCTATTTTCTATACTTCTGCGCAGTCAGGGCCATGCCAAAGCTTTTAGATACAGAGACCCGAGTTGACTTGCCAGGGACTAATATGGGATTAAAACTTTCTTCCTTTCTTCTTGGAAAGCAACAATCATCAGACATTAAATATCCCCAATATATGATGCAGCTCTACCAATCTATAACTAAGAATGACACCAACCTCTTCAGCCTACAGCGTCCGGACATCCCCGACTATGACTCCGTACTAAGCCTAGTCGCAAAGCGTGAGTATCACCATCCTTCTATGTTCTTGACTTTATCTCTTAAAACATTTAAGAATAGTTTTAATTTGCAATTTTGTAATTTTTGTTGAATAACCTAAACTCTCAGCAGAGCTTTAGACGGCCACAAGTTGACCTGGTCCTCTTGGATAGATGGAGATGGATGACTGACATCCAGACTCACCCCTGCTGAGAAGATGTGTTAAAGCATTCAATGTCCCATTTAGTTTTGTGTATTGGGCTTTCAAAAATATCCTCTTACTAGATGTAAAATACAGTCTGTGTCTTCACATATGGAAAGTGCTTATGTTGCCCGTGCCTTGGTTCTTCAGCATGCCAATCCTTTTCTTTTTGTCTTTTTCAGATTGTAAGATGGTCGATAATCGGGTAATGTTATCCTTTGACATGTCCTCAATCTCTGCCGGCAATGAATTAAAGTTGGCACAACTCAAAATCCACCTTCCTTCTTTTGAGATTTTCCAAAATTTTACTTTGGAGATTTATCACAGTAAAGAAGGTAACAAGATCTTCCTTGGGTCCTTCAAAGTTGATCCTTCAGACATAAGAGAGTCTCCATGGAAAACCTTTGATCTCAGTAAAATTCTTCAGTACTTCCTACTCGAAGTAGAAAATAATTTAGAAGAATTTATGAAAACTAAATTTCTGACAGAGAGAAACACAGACACTAATGTGGACATGGACTCTATTACAAAACATACTCCACATAGAGTCTATGAAAGCATGGACGAGAAAGTTGTCCTGGTGGTGTTTACAAAGTCCTATGACAGCATGTCCGGTTCTCTAAGTCTTATCAAGACAGTAGAGTCCTCTAAACATGTCACACTGGACAAGGCCAATAGACTTCCAGGCATTAGGAGGCACAGAAGAAATAGAATTGAGAACCATCATCTGTTTATGAACAATGCTCCAGCCAAACCTATAGAAAGTGGGAAACCCCTCTGCCGTAGAGTCGACATGATCATAGACTTTAGTAAACTTGAAATGGGAAGCTGGATCATCTACCCTAAAAAATATAATGCCTACAGATGTGAGGGCGCCTGTCCGATCCCATTGAATGAGACCTTCAAGCCAACAAACCATGCCTATATGAAGGTAAGATGAAGTGCTTGGTTCTAATAATTTTAAAGATTACAGTAAGACTCCTAGATAAGCCTTCCTATGTCTTAAATTGTCTATACACTTTCAATAACTGTTAGCCACAGGATTATTCTGCCGACATTTATCTCTCCTGTCTTCCCCTGAACAATTATGTGTTCTCAAAAGGGGTCATGTGCCACTACACTGCTCTTCAATAATAAATAGGACAGACAGTAAAAATCTATCATGCCCAAACCCTATCTCTACTAACATCATCTGACCAAGGAGACTGGGGAGGCTCCCATACATTTTATACCATTGGTCTCCAAACTGCGGCCCTCCAGCTGTTCCAAAACCACAATTACCATCATGCCTGGACAGCTGAAGCTTTTGGATTTGGATGTTCAGGCATGATGGGAAATGTAGTATTGCAGACCCATGCTTTATACTGATAACCGAACCTGCTCCCACAGCAGGTCTCAGCTGCTTTTAGTATAAAGTGTATGGGGGGCCTTTAGTAGTGCAAAGAGCCTAAAATAGCCAAATATTCTTCCTGTCCTCTTCATACATGCGCACTCTTGTCTCAGCCAAGGATGAATGTGTTCTCAATAGGGAGAGGGTTATTCAACGTGTCCGATTCTTTCCCCTAATGTAATTTATTGGCAGAGTTGGCACAACTCCATACATGTAAGATTATTGTCTGGTCCCGATGAAATTGGCAAGATGGACGATTTTTCTCAGGTACCCTTAGCCTACCAAAAACATATTTGTATCTTATATCTAACCTTTATCAACCTTGCAGGGCAACATTATGGCAAAACATCATTAAAAGAATAAAAAACAATTCCTGTGTGAATGACCGATGCGCACACTGCATGTAATATGTTAATAGTCACTAATCTATTCCTCTATTTCAGAGCATATTGAAGCTGTACCATCCAGAGAGGGTGGAGTGCCCGTCCTGTGTTCCCATAAGGATGAGCCCGTTGTCCATGCTGTACTATGAAGGCAATGATGTCGTCGTAAGAAATCATGAAGAAATGATAGTAGAGGAGTGTGGATGCAGTTAGCCATTTCCCTACGTCAAATAGACTGTATATATTGTACATAGGTTATTGTATATTTATTTATGAAAAATGTATATTATTTTTTTCAAGTATTTTTATTGGGTTTTCTATAAAAAAAAAATAACTGAAACAAATGTATGTACGGGAAGCACTGTGGCTCAGTAGTTGGCACTTTCTACTTGCAGGACTGGGGTCCTAGGTTCACATCCCACCAAGGATAGCACCTGCAAAGAGTTTATATGTTAGTGTAAGTTTCCTCTCACACTCCAACAACATAGAGATACAGTGGGGAAAATAAGTATTTGATACACAGCAAATTTCACATGTTTTCCCACCTACAAAGAATGGAGAAGTCTGTAATTTGTATTGTAGGTACGCTTCATTTGTGAGAGAATCTGTATATGAAAATAAACAAAATCCAGAAATTCTCTTCGATTTTTCAATTATTATTTAGCACAGTACTGCATGAAATATATTGGTCTATTAACAGTCATCATTAAAGGGAAAAAATCACTATAAAATCCCCCCCTGCAGTTATAACCACATTACTATATGGCCCCCAACACTGTTTCCAGCCATATAAGTAATCACTCTGAGTGTTATTTGTATGGCCCAAAAACGCACTCTGTAAATCCTACCTACATAAGCATCGAGAGGTCCTCAGCTGCTAACTAGTGACGGCTGGCAGGAAATATCTTCGGCAATCACTCCTCCCTGGGAGCGTATAGGAGCCTGCAGCATGACAGAGGGGCCGTCTCTGAGCGCCAACGCTCCAAGAGAGGTGTAATTGCTGAAGGTGGTTCCTGCCAGCTGTAACTAGTTAGCAGCGGAGGAACACCTCAATGGCCATAGATATGGTGCGTGTACACGGAATGATTATCGTTGAGCGATAAGCGTCTCATGTAAACACAGCGAACGATCAAGTGTCAAGCGAGAAATCATTCATTTTGGTCTTTCAACATGTTCTCAAATCGACGTTGGTCGTTCGCTAAAAATTCGCAGATCGCTTTGTGTAAAGTGTTTTATAGATTCACCCTGTGTGTGAGATGGGCTTAAGCGATCTTAAAAACGATCGCAATAACAATTTTTCTAATGATTTATTCGTCTAAACCCTGATCTTTAAAAAAAAAAAATTATTGCTTCAAAACGTTAAACAATCGATTGGGCGAATTATCGCTTCGTGTAAACGGACCATAGGATTTACAAATTACAGATGACAATAATTTGCTTTGCTGGGCCTGTAGTTGCTGTCATTTCAAGCTGCAAGTGATCTATATGTGTGGTTTACATGTACAGGCACCCTCAGTGTGTAAACCTTTAGTTCCCCAGAGTGAGAGATTCTCTCACCATGTTTGGCTACTAGAGGGTGAAGCTACTTTCACATGTCAGTATTTCAGTCACTTTTTTGCATCAATATCAAAATACAACAGGAACTTTTTTCCCCATTATATTTGTATAGGTTCTGTTCTTGTAGACTTTGTATACATTTGTACACTGAGCAGAAATGAATGGACAAAGTGTCCAGCTGACCACTTCTGCTCCTTTGTTTTAGCACTTGTTGGGGTCTTGCCATCTAGACCTCCACCAATCAAAACTTCTGATGTGATACAATGGCATATCAGAAGTTTGATAGGTACTAACAGGAACCTTAGCCGTTGGATTGTGTCTTAGGGCTTGTGTCTTAGAGCTCTCCGTCGCAGAATCCCGCCTGTCAAACAGTGTGTCTATGAGAGGGCTCGCCTGCCTCCACTCTCCGCTCAAAGAATTGACAAATCAATTCTTTGAGTGGAGAGCGAAGGAAGCAGAGGCGCGCAGGCCTTTCCGTAGACACACTGCTTGACACCGAGGCAGGCAGGATTCTGCGGCAGAGAGCTCTGCCGCAGAATTTGGCCAAATTTATTTTGAAGTGAACAGGCCTTTAGGGTGCGTTTACACGGAGATTTACCTGACAGATTTTTAAAACAAAGCCAGGAACAGACTATAAACAGAGAACAGGTCATAAAGGAAAGATTTCTCCTCTTTTCAAAAATCTGTCCGATAAATCTCACACTGCTAGGGAAAGTCTATGGGCCCTATTACACTAAACGATTATGGGCCTTACTTGGCTAACCGTTCAGGCAGATAATAGTTTAGTGTAAAAGGCCTTGTTGAGCCTACATGCTGCGACAGGCTTGTACGTGTCACTCAGCGAATTGGAGCAGTGGCAGCAGACAGTTACAGACTTCAATGGTCCATCCGAACAAACTGAGGATTGTTCAGATGGCCCGTCCCCGGTCTCTGTGCGTGTAATAGTACTGGCAGCAAGCAGGGAACAAGGGGAAAGCAAGCACTAAACGGACATGTCAGCGCTCGCTTAGGGTGGGTTCATACTGAGGAATTCCGCTGTCTGTCCGCGCACACGGCTGCGCGCCTTTCCGCCGGCTCCATAGATACCATTCTTTGGGCCGGCGTATTCCGCTATCCTCCGAAAGAAATTACATGTCACATGTCAAGTTACATGTCATGGAATATGCCAGTCCATAGAATAGTGTCTATGGAGCCAGCGGAAAGGCGCACGGCCATGCGTGCGGACAGACAGCGGAGTTCCGCTGACATTATCCGTGAGAATTCCTCAGTATGAACCAATCCTAACCCTGGATTCCCGGGCCGTTTAATAGGGCCCTAAGGTAGCCCTTGAGATTCATAGGCAGGTTTATTGGTATCATTTTGGGCACACAACTAGAATACACGTTCTGAATTGATATCAAGACCTATCTCAATACATAGCAGGCCTATGGCTACATACCGATGCAATGGTGTTTTAGATTAGTAGATAAAGCTGGGTGCTATAAGAAGTGTTACCTCTGAGGACTGCGCTATGTGGATTGACTGGTACATGAACCGACAAGAATAACAAAGCATCAGACAGAAGACATGTCTGAATAGCCAGAATCCACATCCTACACCTCAGCGCTTCTCAGGCTTCTCAGGTCTGGTGACTTCTAATGACTTTGCATTAAAGGGGTTGTCCGGCGATAAAAAATTATTCACAGAATAACACACATTACAAAGTTATACAACTTTGTAATGTATGTTATGTCTGTGAATGGCCCCCTTCCCCGTGTCCCACCACCCCCACCCGTGTACCCGGAAGTGTGGTGCGCTATACATTACCTGTCGCGTGCCGACCACGGTCTCCGATCGTCAGCA
This sequence comes from Dendropsophus ebraccatus, assembly GCF_027789765.1. NCBI lineage: Eukaryota > Metazoa > Chordata > Amphibia > Anura > Hylidae > Dendropsophus > Dendropsophus ebraccatus. Next base: position 204,452,156 of record NC_091454.1, read on the forward strand.
GTGACGTCTTCTTTGGGAGCTTGGCGGATCTTCCCGAGTGCCGGCCGCCCTCTGCAGCGTCATCCGAAGCTCAGCCGCGATTGGCTGAGCACAGTTATGCTCAGCCAATCGCGGCTGAGCTTCGGATGACGCTGCAGAGGGTGGCCGGCACTCGGGAAGATCCGCCAAGCTCCCGAAGAAGACGTCACTGCTGACGATCGGAGACCGTGGACGACACGATATGCGGTGAGTATAATGCACCACACTTCCGGGTCTAGCGTGGGTGGGGGGAAACACGGGGAAGGGGGCCATTCACAGACATAACATACATTACAAAGTTGTATAACTTTGTAATGTGTGTTATTCTGTGAATAATTTTTTATCGCCGGACAACCCCTTTAAGAATGGCTGAAATCCTATCCTCAAACTATTGAAGGATCTCTATGAAAGAAAATCAATTTTAAGAAAATAACAGTGTCCAAAAAATATCTGACTGTTTAGGGATACAGCTGCTGGGACTGTTCAAGGACAACTGGTTTCAGTCTAGTATATGTAAGGACCACCTGCTCCACAGGAGTAATCTAGACGCCCTTAGCACACAGAGGGTTGAAGGGGTACTTTTAGGGTACTATTACACAAAGCGATTTTTCGACGATCAACGATTAACGGTAAATGAACTCAAACAACCGTTATGGCGAACGACCTAAAATCGTTCACCCAATTACACGGAACGATGATCGTTACTTATGATCGTTATTGCGTTCGTCCTGTCGTCGCCACTGCATTCGCCATTTTACTACATGCAAACGATTTGCAAACAATCAACAATAAAAATAGGTCCAAATTCTATCAAACAACCAACGATTTCTCGTTGGCTGTTTAATCGTTGTCTGCTATTACACTGAACGATTGTCGTTCTAATCTGAACGATTTTTCGAACTATAATCGTTCCGTGTAATCCCACCCTTAGTCTTCCAGTACTTATCAGCTGCTGTATGTCCTACAGGTAGTGGTGCATGCTTTCTAGTTTGAAACAGTGCTTTCTGCTGCTACCTCTGCCCATGAGAGGCTTTCTGTGGGGATTTGCTATTGATCTGGACAGTTCCTGACATGGACAGAGGTGGCAGCAGAGAGCAATGTGTCAGACTAGAGAAAATACACCACTTCCCTGCAGGACATACAGCAGATGATAAGTACTGGACTTGAGATTTTTAAATAGAAGTAATTTACAAATTTGTATAACTTTCAGTTAATTTGAAAGAAAAAAAATAATAAAATTACCGGAGTACTCCTTTAAGGCCTTATTACACTCAACAATTATCTGCCAAAGCAGGTACATATCACTCAGGGTAATAAGGACAACGATCAGCTGAGAAGCAAGCAAACATTTCCTCATCAGCTGATCATTGTCTCTCAGCAACTTTAAGGGTATATTCACACGGGCGGGCTCGCAGCGAGATTCTCGCTGCGAGCCCAGCAGGTCCTGTCAGTTCCCATAAACTACATACTTGCTGCGGTCTAAACGACCGCAGCGAGTATGTAATTATACCGCGCTTAACCCCTTCTACTCCCGCCGGCTCCCCCGCTGTAAGCAGCATACATTACCTGTCCTCGCTGCACGGGTCCGGCGTCCTGCTCTCCCGTCCGGCCAATTAGTGTGTTGCCCAGCCGCAGCCACTGATTGGCCGGGCGGGAGAGCAGGACGCCGGACCCGTGCAGCGAGGACAGGTAATGTATGCTGCTTACAGCGGGGGAGCCGGCGGGAGTAGAAGGGGTTAAGCGCGGTATAATTACATACTCGCTGCGGTCGTTTAGACCGCAGCAAGTATGTAGTTTATGGGAACTGACAGGACCTGCCGGGCTCGCAGCGAGAATCTCGCTGCGAGCCCGCCCGTGTGAATATACCCTAAAGAACATCGCCTCATAGATGCACATCTCTCTGTGTAAACGGTGATGCACAAGTGGCAGCTGATTAAGGCAAGGGCTGCACGAACCACAGGTCACCAGGACCCTGCACCCAAATAGTGGCATTCTACTTCTGCACCCCTAGGGCTTGTCATGGTGCTGTAAACCCTCACTAATCACCAGAATTATAGGGGTTCGCTAGTATTATAAAAGCATAGCTGCTTTCTTCCAAAAATAGCTCCACCCCTGTCCTTAGGTTATGTGTAGTATTACAACTCATTCACTTAAATGAAACTCAGCTTTAAGGGTCTGTTCACACAGAGTAAAATCGTCGGAATTCCGCCTACTGGCTGTTTTAATGGGGCGGCCTGCACGCTTCCGCTGATCTCCGCTCCAAGAATTGACGTGAGCCCTCCCATAGACACACTGTTTGACACTGAGGCAGGAGGGATTCCGCGGCAGAGAGCTCGGCTGTGGAATTCTGCCGATTTTGCCCAGTGTGAACAGGCCCTAATCCTTGATGAGGGCTTTAACAGGCCACTGCACACTTCCCAGTTAAAGGCTTTGTTGATCCAAAGAAGTATGGTGAGTATTATCAATTAAACCAGGAAAGGGTTGAAAACACAGCAAGGGTGGGTTCACACGTAACAGAATCGCAGCAGCATTCACACTGCGAGTTTGCAGCGAAATCCACTGTGATTCCCGTACTAATAGTTTGAATAGGATTACATACTCGCAGCAGAATTTTCATCCCGCTGTGAGTATGTAGACACCGGTCCCCTTTACTCGCGGTGGTGTGGTGTATAGATTACCAGTCCATGCTGTGTCGTGCTTCTGTGGCTCCCGGCTCCCTGACATACTGGTCAGTCCCGCCCCGCTGCAGCCACTGATTGGTTGAGCAGGACATCATGATGCCTGGAGCCCCCGAAGCAAGCCGGAGCGTGGTCTAGTAATGTATACACTGGGCAGCCGTGGCTCAAGGGGGCCTGCGTTTAAATACCCGCACCAGGATGAAAATTCTGTAAAGTATGTAATCCTATTTAGAAAGACAGTAAAGGATTCGCTGCAGATTTCACTGCGAACTCGCAGTATGAAATCCTCTGCGGATCAGTTATGTGTGAACCCACACCACATTTTTTTTGGTTTGAGCTAAAAATACTGACCAAAATACTAGGTGTGAACATAGCCTAAAACTGGCGCTCTTCAGTTCTCTGAACTATGTAAAAAAGGCTTTTTTTTGGCACATTTGTGAATAAGTGGGGCTGGGTTCACACATAGTATCTGTCCCTCATGGCCTTTTTACACGGAGTGATAATTTGCCCAATCGAACGATTAACGATCGAAGTAACAATGTGTTTTTTAGAACGATCAGCGTTTAGACGGAACGATATATTGTTTAAAAAAAATCGTTATTGCGATCATTTTAAGATGGTTTAAGCCGATCTGACACATAGGGTGAATTGATGAAAGACTGTTTACACGAAGCGATCTGCGAATTTTTAGTGAATGACCAACAATGATTTGAGAACTTTATGAAAGATCACGATGAACGATTTATTGTTTATTGCTTGATCGTCTGCTGTGTTTACATGAGCCGATTATTGCTCAAATGAGATTGTTATCATGAAAATTTGAATGATAATCGCTCTGTGTAAAAGGACAATCAGTTTAGTCAATACTTTCAAGCAAAACCAGGAGCTGAACAGACACAGAGGATAATTATAATGGAAAGACTTAAGGTGCGTTTACACGAAACGATAATTGGCCCGATCGTACGATTAACGATGTCGGAGTAATGATTTTTTTTCATAACGATCAGCGTTTAGATGGTACGATATATCGTACGGAAAAATCGTTTTGCAATCGCGCGCCCGCAGCCCGGCCCCTTGCTCGCAGCCTAGCCCCCCGCTCATCCGCAAACCCCCGCCGCCGCTCTGATCGCCCCCACCGCGAGCATACGTTATCTGCTCCGACATCCCCGACTCCCCTCTTCAGTGCACTGATTGGCTGAAGAGGGGAGCCGGGAATTTCAAACGGCTCCTTTTTAGCCAATCAGTGCTGAAAAGGAGCACTGATTGGCTGAAGAGGAGCCGTTTGAAGTTCCCGGCTCCCCTCTTCAGCCAATCTGTGCACTGAAGAGGGGAGCCGGAGATGTCGGAGCAGGTAACGTATGCTCACGGCGGGGGCGATCGGAGCGGCGGGGCTACGGATGAGCGGGGGGCCGAGCTGCTAGCGGGCGGCCGGACTATCGCGCGACGACTGTTTACACGGAACAATCGGCGAATTTTTTACGAACGACGATGACATGTTGAAAGATCAAAATGAACGATTTCTCGCTCGTCGTTTGATCGTTCGCTGCGTTTACATGTACGATTACCGTTCGAATTTGATCGTTACCGCGCAAATTCGCACAATAATCGTTACGTGTAAACGCACCTTTGCACTTTTGGGCTATGTCCCTATAACATTTTTTTTTTCTTTGGGGGGGGGGGGGCTTGAGTCCAAATAATGTCCGTTATTTTAAAATTGTAGCCGTTATTATATAAATAACTGTTGTCATTATGGAAAAATAGCTTGATTTGAACCGCCAAAAAAAAAGACATTGCGGGAACATAGCCTTTCAATGTTTTTGGACCCGGTCCTGGTTTTAGCTAAACATTTTTCATTCCGCTGCCAGTATGTAAACCCCGTCCCCCCAAGGGCCCTATTCCACCGGACGATTATCATTAAATCGTTCGAATCTAAACGATAATCGTTCGTTTGAATAGCAGTTAACGATTAACGACCGAACGAGAAATCGTTGATCGCTTTATAAGACCTGGACCTATTTTTATTGTTGCTTGTTCGCAAAACGTTCGCATTGAATAAGACATCGTTCAGTCGTTCACATTAGATACGAGCGCAATAGCAAAGAAAAAACGATCGCACATACGATCATAAGTAACGATTATCGTTCCATGGAACGTTTTCAGGTCTTTCACAATAGCCGTCGTTTGAGATCGTTAATCAGTAACGATTATGTGAACGATAATCGTCCGGTGGAATAGGGCCCTAACCCACCGCTGGCCAATTAATACACTACCCGTCTACGCTCCGGCCTGCTTCTGTGACTCCCTGACGTCCCGCCATACCCACTGATACGGGACTGATGCTGAGCGGGACATCAGGGAGCAGGAGAAGCAGGCTGGAATGCAGATGGGTAATGAATTAACCGGGCTGCGGTGGGTTAGGGGAACAGGGCTTTGCATACACTCAGCGGAATGGAAAATGGGCTGTGAATATGTAAACCCATACAAAATGTCAGTTACGGAAATCGCAGAGGATCTTGCTGTGGAACTCGCAGTGTGAAATCCGCTGTGATCCGATACTCCATGACACTCCATGGCCATCCACTCAATCTCAACAGTGTGTGAACATAGTCTTTTTGTGTTTTCAATCCACTCCTGGTTTTGGTTGAAAAATACTGACCAAAAATACTGTGTGGGAACGTAGCCTGAAAGGTAAACCTCTTTATCATTTCCAGTTTGTGCTCTTATTTGGAAGTGAAAAATTTTTTTCACAGTAAAAAAAAGTTTGCCCAAAAGTGATATTGGACAGTCAACAACTTCATTTTAGCTGAGTTAGTATCTATGACCCTACATGTAGTGAAACCAAAATGTTTGGATAGAAGGTAGCACCATCTCAGCTGCTCTATGATCTAGTAGTCATAGGATGAGCATGTGGTCCCAACAGACAGGTGGTCAAATACACAGGAACTGGCGTACACCAGACAGGTCACATACAGGCAGGTGGAAATGTGTGCACTAAGAAGTCTCCCACCACCTGAAGCAATGGAAACCATGGAGGACACCTGTTCTATACCTACCTCACATATAACACGCCGCTCTGCTGCTGTATTAGCCTCCTAGAGAAGCTTCATGTTATATAGAATGGTTGATGGTTTTACAGTGATCATCTAATGAACAATCATTTCGCAGTCACAGTTATGCACATTTTAGCCCACATCGGCCGTTGAAGTTGTTCGGTCTGGTCATGTGATCAATTACATTGTGTGAAGGACAAACAATTTTTCCGAAAATATTGTTTCAAGGAGTAATAGTTCCTGAACTAAAGCTCTGAGAACTTGAAATACGGTCGACTTCGACCAACAATTACGGTCAATGCACGTTTCCAAAGCCACGCCCCCATGCGCTCACCAATAGCCACATGATGTCGCTGATCAATCCTACATATGGTCAAAACCACGCCCCCTGTGGTGGCCACATTGTAAGAACATGGCCTTAGACCAGTTTTCTTTATGGTTGAAATCTGCAATTTTCATCCGATTGTAAGCCTTGCGGGCCAGGCCCTCTGCATCAGTTTTATCATAATTGTACTTGCGTTCGTGTTACGATATGTGGAGATTACAATGTTGCCTTCTTGAACCCCTTGACATCAGCCACACGGCTATATATGCTCCAATTGATGATACTCTGTGCAGTTGGAGGGTATATATAAGTTTCTGGCGTGGAGGGTTTTTAAAGGGGTTCTCCCAACGCTACAAAAACACGGCCACTTTCCTCCAGAGACAGCACCACTCTCGTCTCCAGTTTGGGTGGGGTTTTGTAACTTGATTCCATTGAAGTGAATGGAGCTTAATTGCAAACCAAGGAGACAAGGATCATGTTGTCCCTAGAAGAAAGTGGCCATGTTTTTGTATTGCTGGATACCCTTTTAACTTGTGCGGGGCCGCTTCAGTGTCATCAGCCCTGCACACATTAAAGGGGTTGTCCAGCACTCACTTTCTTACATCCCACGTCTCAGAAGTAAGTCTTCTAAGACGTGGGGTGGGTGGGGCTAAGTCTGTCATTAAAGGGTAACTCTGGCCAAAATTGTATACTGTATTGACTGCAGCTGGTGTAAGGAGGAACATAATAAAGAAGCCTGTCCCCGTGCCCCCACGTCACAGGCTCCGGTGTTGTCACAACCTGGGAAAAAATACCACAAGTGGCTGATGGATCGCGCAATCAGCCATTCAGTGACTGCAACAGTGCCTGGATTGTGACATCACTGGAGCATGAAATCCAGGAGGCTGGTGGGGGTCCGTGAGTGCTAAAACAGTGCTGTGGGGGCACGGGGATGGGTAAGTAGAGCTTGTTTATTTTGTTCCCATTGCCGCTGCCAGCAATCGATTTTTCATGCTGGCGATCTATAACAATCATAGCTTCTAGGGTGTCAGTGACAGGAAGGGTACCTGTCAGTGACCGATCAGAAGCCCCACAATGACTGATCACTGATTGACAGTCTCTTACCAAGCTCCGTTCTGTTGTATTGGCATCTTGCATCTGGAATCTGCCTCTACATGCAGAGCTCTGTTTAAGTCCCCTAGGGTGGAATGAGGGTATGTGCACACTACGGAATCCCAACAGGACACCTGCTGCAGATTCCGCAGCTTGCACCCGCTTGTGGACGCACGCATCTCCGCTGCTTCCATAAGCTTTATTCTATATTTTGCCACTCTTCGGGTGGATGGCGAGGAATGAACCCGCTAAGTCCGTGGGAATTCCGTAGTGTGGACATACTCTTAAAAAGTATAAAATTAAAAAAAGCCATACCCCCCCCCCCATAAAAGTTTAAATCACCCCCTTTCCCATCTTATAAATAAAACATATAAGAATAAACGCATTATATATCGTAGCATGTGTAATTGTCCGATCTATTAAAATAAAACAATATTGTTCCCGCACGGTGAGTGGCATGCCAGGAGTGCAGATTTTTTGAAATTACATTTTATATTAAAAAAAAAATCAATACGTCCGATTTAAACAAATATGGTACTAATAAAAATTAGAGATCACGGCGCAAAAAATGACATCCCATACAGCCCCATAGGTTGAAAAATAAAAGCGCTATAAGTCATAAAAAAAACAGTAAAACTTTAGAAAAGCTATATAAAATGCATATCGCTGTATTCAGACTGACCTATAGAATAAGGATAATGTACCGAAAAGCCGTGGGGGGGACCCGATACAGAGATCGCTGGGGGGGGGGGGGCTAAAATGACCCCCCCCCCCCACCGGGGTCATTTTAGGCTCTTTCCTTAAGGGGTTAATTTTAACATACAGAAAGATACCGGTGAGATCCTTTTTTTTGTACGTCCACTTTTCAATAGGAGATGCGTTTTCAGGTAAAACCTTATGGGTTTTTTTTATGTGAAAATTGACAGGTTTTCTGTAGCAAAAACCACATAGGTGTGAAGTAGCCCTTACAGCTAGCAGAGAGTAGTGGCCCGGCTCTCCAAGGCTCCTGAATGGTCACTACACAGTCTAGTATTACCGCTTACAACATTCGGTACCCAGTGCTCTCCAATATATATAACATTTCAGCTACTGATGAACCACAACCCCCAGCACGTCCTGACAACCAGGGACGGAGGTTTCTCTGAGACAGATTATTTTCTTTTCTCATTATGGATACCAGACGTCTCCCACACCCGCTCACCCCTCCTCTCCGATCTCGTGAGCTTTCGTTTTATCTTTCCCGCGCTTTCCTCTCACTGTGGGAAAACACTGCTCTTGCCCTGACCAAACATGGCCGGCGCCTCACTCTTGCACTCTGCGCATGCTTGGCCACGCCCCCTTCCTGTCCCCGCCCCAGGGCGGTGGACACGTGGTTTTTGTGTATGAAGATGGCGTCGGTTGCGGATAAGGAGGGTGTCGAGGCGGGAGGTGGAGCAGCAGCGGGGTCCGGGTCTAGCCCGACTGGGGGCGGAGACAACCGGAGCGGGTGAGAAGGGGAGGAGCTTTGTGACGATTTGGGGTGTCAACTGTGTGTGTGGTCGTCCTGTCTGCTGCAGCCCATTCATTCCTCCTGTCCTGTATTGTTACTGAGGGGACTACAGGTCCCAGCATGCGTTGTATCTGTGTTATAGTCCTGTATCTCTATCACTACCCCCCCCCATGTGCCCCTCCTGTATAGTCATACACCCCTATCCCTATGTGCCCCCTGTATAGTCATACACCCCTATCCCTATGTGCCCCCCTGTATAGTCATACACCCCTATCCCTATGTGCCCCCTGTATAGTCATACACCCCTATCCCTATGTGCCCCCCTGTATAGTCATACACCTCTATCCCTATGTACCTCCTGTATAGTCATACACCCCTATCCCTATGTACCTCCTGTATAGTCATACACCCCTATCCCTATGTACCTCCTGTATAGTCATACACCCCTATCCCTATGTGCCCCCCTGTATAGTCATACACCCCTATCCCTATGTGCCCCCCTGTATAGTCATACACCCCTATCCCTATGTACCTCCTGTATAGTCATACACCCCTATCCCTATGTGCCCCCCTGTATAGTCATACACCCCTATCCCTATGTGCCCCCCTGTATAGTCATACACCCCTATCCCTATGTACCTCCTGTATAGTCATACACCCCTATCCCTATGTGCCCCCCTGTATAGTCATACACCCCTATCCCTATGTGCCCCCCCTGTATAGTCATACACCCCTATCCCTATGTGCCCCCCTGTATAGTCATACACCCCTATCCCTATGTACCTCCTGTATAGTCATACACCCCTATCCCTATGTGCCCCCCCTGTATAGTCATACACCCCTATCCCTATGTGCCCCCTGTATAGTCATACACCCCTATCCCTATGTGCCCCCCTGTATAGTCATACATCCCTATCCCTATGTGCCCCCTGTATAGTCATACACCCCTATCCCTATGTGCCCCCCCCCTGTATAGTCATACACCCCTATCCCTATGTGCCCCCCCTGTATAGTCATACACCCCTATCCCTGTGTGCCCCCCCCTGTATAGTCATACACCCCTATCCCTATGTGCCCCCTGTATAGTCATACACCCCTATCCCTATGTGCCCCCCCTGTATAGTCATACACCTCTATCCCTATATGCCCCTGTATAGTCATACACCCCTATCCCTATGTGCCCCCCCTGTATAGTCATACACCCCTATCCCTATGTGCCCCCTGTATAGTCATACACCCCTATCCCTATGTGCCCCCCCCCCCTGTATAGTCATACACCCCTATCCCTATGTGCCCCCCCTGTATAGTCATACACCCCTATCCCTATGTGCCCCCTGTATAGTCATACACCCCTATCCCTATGTGCCCCCTGTATAGTCATGCACCCCTATCCCTATGTGCCCCCCCTGTATAGTCATATACCCCTATCCCTATGTGTCCCCCCCCTGTATAGTCATACACCCCTATCCCTATGTGCCCCCCCTGTATAGTCATATACCCCTATCCCTATGTGTCCCCCCCCTGTATAGTCATATACCCCTATCCCTATGTGTCCCCCCCTGTATAGTCATACACCTCTATCCCTATGTGCCCCCCTGTATAGTCATACACCCCTATCCCTATGTCCCCCTCCCCTGTATAGTCATACACCCCTATCTCTATGTGCCCCCCCTGTATAGTCATACACCCCTATCCCTATGTGCCCCCCCTCTATAGTCATACACCCCTATCCCTATGTGCCCCCTCCCCTGTATAGTCATACACCCCTATCCCTATGTGCCCCCCCCCTGTATAGTCATACACCCCTATCCCTATGTACCTCCTGTATAGTCATACACCCCTATCCCTATGTACCTCCTGTATAGTCATACACCCCTATCCCTATGTGCCCCCCTGTATAGTCATACACCCCTATCCCTATGTGCCCCCCTGTATAGTCATACACCCCTATCCCTATGTACCTCCTGTATAGTCATACACCCCTATCCCTATGTGCCCCCCCTGTATAGTCATACACCCCTATCCCTATGTGCCCCCCCTGTATAGTCATACACCCCTATCCCTATGTGCCCCCCTGTATAGTCATACACCCCTATCCCTATGTACCTCCTGTATAGTCATACACCCCTATCCCTATGTGCCCCCCCTGTATAGTCATACACCCCTATCCCTATGTGCCCCCTGTATAGTCATACACCCCTATCCCTATGTGCCCCCCTGTATAGTCATACATCCCTATCCCTATGTGCCCCCTGTATAGTCATACACCCCTATCCCTATGTGCCCCCCCCCCTGTATAGTCATACACCCCTATCCCTATGTGCCCCCCCTGTATAGTCATACACCCCTATCCCTGTGTGCCCCCCCTGTATAGTCATACACCCCTATCCCTATGTGCCCCCTGTATAGTCATACACCCCTATCCCTATGTGCCCCCCCTGTATAGTCATACACCCCTATCCCTATGTGCCCCCCTGTATAGTCATACACCCCTATCCCTATGTGCCCCCTGTATAGTCATACACCCCTATCCCTATGTGCCCCCCCCCTGTATAGTCATACACCCCTATCCCTATGTGCCCCCCCTGTATAGTCATACACCCCTATCCCTATGTGCCCCCCTGTATAGTCATACACCCCTATCCCTATGTACCTCCTGTATAGTCATACACCCCTATCCCTATGTGCCCCCCCTGTATAGTCATACACCCCTATCCCTATGTGCCCCCTGTATAGTCATACACCCCTATCCCTATGTGCCCCCCTGTATAGTCATACAACCCTATCCCTATGTGCCCCCTGTATAGTCATACACCCCTATCCCTATGTGCCCCCCCCCCTGTATAGTCATACACCCCTATCCCTATGTGCCCCCCCTGTATAGTCATACACCCCTATCCCTGTGTGCCCCCCCTGTATAGTCATACACCCCTATCCCTATGTGCCCCCTGTATAGTCATACACCCCTATCCCTATGTGCCCCCCCTGTATAGTCATACACCCCTATCCCTATGTGCCCCCCTGTATAGTCATACACCCCTATCCCTATGTGCCCCCTGTATAGTCATACACCCCTATCCCTATGTGCCCCCCCCTGTATAGTCATACACCCCTATCCCTATGTGCCCCCCCTGTATAGTCATACACCCCTATCCCTATGTGCCCCCCCTGTATAGTCATACACCCCTATCCCTATGTGCCCCCTGTATAGTCATGCACCCCTATCCCTATGTGCCCCCCCTGTATAGTCATATACCCCTATCCCTATGTGTCCCCCCCCTGTATAGTCATACACCCCTATCCCTATGTGCCCCCCCTGTATAGTCATATACCCCTATCCCTATGTGTCCCCCCCCTGTATAGTCATATACCCCTATCCCTATGTGTCCCCCCCCTGTATAGTCATACACCTCTATCCCTATGTGCCCCCCTGTATAGTCATACACCCCTATCCCTATGTCCCCCTCCCCTGTATAGTCATACACCCCTATCTCTATGTGCCCCCCCTGTATAGTCATACACCCCTATCCCTATGTGCCCCCCCTCTATAGTCATACACCCCTATCCCTATGTGCCCCCTCCCCTGTATAGTCATACACCCCTATCCCTATGTGCCCCCCCCCTGTATAGTCATACACCCCTATACCTATATTTCAATGTATAAATGGTTAAATAAAAAAAATATATTTTCTTTAATTTACATTACATGTTTATATAACTTTAACAACGAAGTTTTTTTAATTTGCTGGAATAAGTTATAATGGCTGCTGAACTTTTCCATGCAGCAGATGTGTGTATTCCCATATAAATCCATGAGACAATGGTCTGGCTTGTTCTATCAGCATGCAGAGCGTTGTTGTCTCCTAGAGCAGCGGCACAGCGGTATCCATACCTGGCGGAGCATGTGCAGCACACAAGGGTCCATACGGTGTCTGTATTGTGCTGTACAAGCTCCCGACTTGGCAGGGAACATGGAGGTGTGTGGATCTGTGTCCTGGCCGGAGCTGGGTATATACAGTAGCTATGTCATGGCTGGAGCTGGGTATATACAGGAGCTATGTCATGGCTGGAGCTAGATATATACAGTAGCTATGTTATGGCCGGAGCTGGGTATATACAGTAGCTATGATATGGCTGGAGCTGGGTATATACAGTAGCTATCTTATGGCCGGAGCTGGGTATATGCTGGAGCTGGGTATATACAGGTGCTATGTCATGGCTGGAGCTGGGTATATACAGGAGCTATGTTATGACCGGAGCTGGGTATATACAGGAGCTATGTTATGACCGGAGCTGGGTATATACAGTAGCTATGTTATGGCCGGAGCTGGGTATATACAGGTGCTATGTTATGGCCGGAGCTGGGTATATACAGGAGCTATGTCATGGCCTGGCTATATCCTTCTGTCATTGCAGTGACTCCATACACCTGAGTTCAGGAGCTGCACTGGACACTGAGTCTTCCAACGAGAAGGACGCTTTGGTAAGTAGCTCTTATGGACACCCGCACCTGTCTTCTCCATGGTACAAGAGGAAAAATAAAGTCTCTGTCTCTTCTAGGACTCCACAGCAGAAGGGGAAGTCATGGACACCCAGACCGGCTCAGTGGATGAAGAAAATGGCCGCCAGCTTGGCGAGATAGAGTTACAGTGTGGCATCTGTTTTAAGTGGTTTGGAGCAGAAACATTCGGCATAGATACCACGTATGTTATTATAAGGGGGTTATAGCTACAACAAGCTAGTATTGTGTAGGAAATATATCTTATAATGGACCATTCCTTTCCCCTCTCTGTGCAGGTCATGTCTTCCGTTTATGAACAATTACAGCTTCCATTGTAACGTGTGCCATCACAGCGGGAACACCTACTTTCTGAGAAAGCAAGCCAGTAAGCGAGCAATGAGAAGCCAGTCCATTACTATAGAAATGTGACTGTACGCTTGTGTCGCCAGGATCTATAGAGTTCATATAGACAGGGCCATGCCTAATGAAACCTCGGGCAACCGAACCATTAGTGACAGCCGGAAGTGGAATATCCCTTCCATATATCTAAATAGTGTTGTGTGGACCTGTCAAAATGTTTGGGTTCAGATAACATTGCCGAACCCAACGTCCGGCGTATGATTCCTGCAGCTGCAGAAGTTGGATGCTGCCCTAGGGCATAGGCTGTACCCATGTTTTTCAAGACTCCTTAGGGCGGCATCCAACTTCTGCAGCCGCGGGGTTAAAATACTTAGGGGGAGTTTTATAAGAGGGTGTTAAAGGGGTAGTGCGGCGGTAAACAATTATTCACAGAATAACACACATTACAAAGTTATATAACTTTGTTATCTATGTTATGTCTGTGAATGACCCCCCCACCCGTGTACCCGGAAGTGTGGTGCGCTATACATACCTTTCACGTGCCGACTCGTCTCCGATCTTCAGTCTGCGATGTCGTCTTCGGACGGCCCGGCCGAATCCCTCCGAGCGTCCTGAGTGCCGGCCGCCCTCTTCCGCGTCATCAGCTGCTCAGCCGCGATTGGCTGAGCCAAACTGTGCTCAGCCATTCGCGGCTGAGCATCTGATGACGCTGAAGAGGGCGGCCGGCACTCAGGACGCTCGGAGGGATTCGGCCGGGCCGTCCGAAGACGACATCGGAGACGAGTCTGCACGTGACAGGTATGTATAGCGCACCACACTTCCGGGTACACGGGTGGGGGTGGTGGGACACGGGGAAGGGGGCCATTCACAGACATAACATAGATTACAAAGTTGTATAACTTTGTAATGTGTGTTATTCTGTGAATAATTGTTTACCGCCGCACTACCCCTTTAAACTTAGGGCCCTATTAGACCAGACGATTATCATTCAGATTATCGTTAAATCGTTTGAATCTAAATGATAATCGTTCATTTGAATAGCAGCTAACGACCGAACGAGAAATCGTTGATCGTTTAATAAGACCTTGACCTATTATTATCGTTGATTGTTCGCATTGAATAAGACGACGTTCGGTCGGTCGCAGTAGTGACGAACGCAATAGCGACGACGAGACAACCGCAAGAACGATCATAAGTAACTATTATCTTTCCATGTAAATGGGCGAACAATTTCAGGTCTTTTGTAATAGCGGTCCTTTGGATCGTTTATTATTAACAATTATGCGAACGATAATCGTCCGGTGGAATAGGGCCCTTAGACTGGTGCAAACTGCCCATAGCAACCAATCACAGCTCAGCTTTCATTTTACCACAGCTGAAAGCTGTGCTGTGATTGGTTGCTGTGGGCAGTTTGGGCCAGTCTAAATTTTACACCCTTTAAATCTGGGTCTTAGTGTTCAGGTTCGACAACGTTATCTGAACCTGAGTATTTTGACAGATTTGCAATTTTTTGTTTCTGCAACTTTTGAGTGTGGATTTCTGGGACCTTATTCTGTGATAGTGACAGTAAATCTCGCTCAGTCACCTGAAAAGGTCCTATATGTATATTTAGGATGCCAGAAACTCCTTCACTTCCCATCTGTTTTATTTTGCATTCAGTATCACAATGATAAATCCTAATTCGGTTTATTATAACTTTGTATTGTAGACTTGAAGGAAATGTGTCTTACCACTTTGGCCAACCTAACATGGCAGTCCCGGAACCGGGATGAACACCCTAAGACTATGTTTTCTAAAGACAAGGTGAGGTTTATTCCTCTGTATAGACATTTTGGGGGAGATTTATCAAACATGGTGTAAAGTGAAACTGGCTCAGTTGCCCCTAGCAACCAATCAGAT
Organism: Dendropsophus ebraccatus; assembly: GCF_027789765.1. Taxonomy (NCBI): domain Eukaryota; kingdom Metazoa; phylum Chordata; class Amphibia; order Anura; family Hylidae; genus Dendropsophus; species Dendropsophus ebraccatus. Next base: position 204,467,568 of record NC_091454.1, read on the forward strand.
TCCACCTTTCATTCCTCGCAGACTCTTTGGAAAATGAAAGGTGGAATCTGATTGGTTGCTAGGGGCAACTGAGCCAGTTTCACTTTACACCACGTTTGATAAATTTCCCCCCTCATTTTTATATGTCATGAACTTCATCTGTCATTGCTTTCTGTCACCTGCAGGATATAATACCATTTATTGATAAGTATTGGGAAAGTCTAACTACCCGGCAGCGGCCTGGAAAAATGAGCTGGCCTAACAGTATAGTGAAGACTATGGTGAGTGAGTCCTGTGTCCTAGTACTACTGACTACCTGTGTGGTCAGACGTCTCGCTCTCTAGGTGTTAGGTCTCACTTTTATTCTGTGACTTCTGATTTCAGAGTAAAGAACGGGACGTGTTTTTAGTGAAAGAACATCCAGATCCAGGCAGCAAAGACCCAGAGGAGGATTATCCAAAATTTGGGCTGCTTGACCAGGTGACTAAGGGGTATTCCCATCTGATAACATGATAGTGGGGTTCAACCATTGGGATCTTCACCAGTCTAGTCATGGATTTCAGATGTCAATGCTTAACGTGGATGTCTTGTGGATTTTTCCCATTAGAGAAGAGGAGACTGAATGAGAGCCAAATCTACAGCAGAAACTTTGGAGGAGATTTATCAAACATGGTGTAAAGAGAAACTGGCTCAGTTGCCCCTAGCAACCAATCAGATTCCACCTTTCATTTTCCAAAGAGTCTGTGAGGAATGAAAGGTGGAATCTGATTGGTTGCTAGGGGCAACTGAGCCAGTTTCACTTTACACCATGTTTGATAAATCTCCCCAAATTGTCTCCATGCAGGTTTTAGATACAGATTTTCAGTGACGTTCTGTGTCGGAAAATTTGGCAGGGATAATCTCAGTGTGCACATACCCCTACATCTATGAATGAAGCTTTTGTAGTGGAACATCCTCTGTATCAGAAAAAAATATAATCTCTTCTTACCTTACATCTGTCTGATATGTGGAATTCTGTGTTTTATTTTAGGACTTGGCAAATGTTGGTCCGGCTTATGATACCCAGAGGCAGAGCAGCGCAGTGTCCAGCGGAGGGGGATTAAATGGTGAGAGATCTCATTGTATTGTGCTTGCTGCATTTTCGGTCCTTATGTGTAACACCATCTCAAGTGAATGATTTGGCTTGAGCCCTTAGGGCACTATTACACCAAACTATTATCGACTGTACTTTGTTGCCTTTTAACATGACCTATTACACCAAACCATCAGGCAACATGCACAATGTTGTCTTAACCCTTAGGCGACCCTGGACTTACCCGTTCAGAGCGGGACCGCGCGGCGGACGCGCACTGAACCGCCGCGGTTCCGGGTGCCGCTCGTAGCCCGGGGCTGTGGCTATTAGCGGGCACGGTCTGATCGCCATGCCTGCTAATAAAGTAATCGGATGCAACTGTCAAAGTTGACAGCTGCATCCGATTAGTTGTATGCAGCCGTTCCCTGGTGTCTAGTGGGGCTCCGAGGAGCTAGCCACACATCCTGTTGCAGCAGCCGGAAGCAATCAAAGTGCCTATCTCATCAATCTAAGCAGCATAGATCTCAATGAGAGATCAGTGTACTTATACTAGAAGTCCCCCAGGAGGAATAACCCTAACCCCAGAGGGGCTTCTAGTATAAGTGTAAAAGTAAAAAAAAAAAAAAAAAAGTTATTAATAAGCCCCCTTCCCTAATAAGTTTGAATCACCCCCCTTTTCCCATGTTTTATAAATAATAATAAATAAATAAATGTTATTGCCGTGTGCGTAATCGCCCAAACTAGTAATTAATCACATTCCTGATTTCGCACAGTAAATGGCGTAAGCGCAAGAAAAACCCCAAAGTGCAAAATCGCACATTTTTGGTAGCATCAAATCCAGAAAAATTGTAATAAAAAGTGATCAGAAAGTCATATATGCGCAATCAAGGTACCAATAGAAAGTACAGATCATGGTGCAAAAAATGACACCTCACACAGCCCCATAGAGCGATTTTAACCCCTTAACGACATCGGGCGTACGTATACGCCCCCGCAGGGTGGGCTTTAACGCAAACGGGCGTATACGTACGCCCGATGTTTCCCCGATCGCTGCGTGTTCGCACACAGCGATCGGGGACGATGGCCTGCTATAAATCATAGCAGGCCATCTTAGCTTCACGGCACGGGGGGGTGGTTAACACCCCCCGTGCTTACGATCGCCGCTATAGGCTGATCAATTCAGATCAGCCAATAGCGGCGATCGGAACCTTTCCAGGTCATCGATGACCCGGAAAAAAATGGAGGTCGGTGCTGTCCAAGGACGGCACCGACCGCCATTACTGTAAAAAGTAATGGTGGTCACCGTGCCACCGGCCCGATCGCCGTGAACGGCTGTCCGGTACCGGCCGGCCGTTCACGGCGATCGGGCCGGTGGCACGGCGAACAGAGTCCCACAATATAGTAAATACCTGCCCTGGACCCCTCAGCTAGGTAGCCGAGGGGTCCAGAGCCGGTATTTGTACATTACTCACCTGTCCCGGGCTCCTGATCGGCGTCTTCCGGGTTCGCGGCGTCCTCGTGTTCGTTCGGGTCTTCGGCTTCCTCCGTGACGTCACGTTCGGCTTCTCTCGGCTATTTTCGGCTCCAGCGTCGGCTTTTTCCGTATTTTTCGCTCTGCTGCCCTCTAGCGGCTGATATGTGTAATACACTTATCAGCAGCTACAGGGATGTTCAGAATGTAGAAAAAGTTTTTGTTTTTTTTTCAAATTTTTTTTTTTTTCTATTTTCCGCACCCTATCGCCGCTGAGTGTTGATCAGCATCGCACGAAAGTGCGCTGCTAATCAGCAACTCCTCCTTTTTGGCATAGGGTGTTTTTTTTTCTATATTCTACTGCCACGGTCTGCTTATAAGTGCCGCACATAAGTGCGGCATTTATCAGCAACTCCTTTGTTGGCGTAGGTTTTTTTTTTTTTATACTTACTGTAAAAAACACTACACTACACCACACTACATTGAATAAAGTTTGACACTACACCACTACATACCCCATATACTAGTCCCCGTATAACGATGGCCCCCAGGGTGTTTTTGGCGTCAGAGGGATACGTTATTGCCTCCGACACCGAAACAGCCAGTGAGGATGAATGGGGGGATCCTTCTTTCCTCCATTCATCCTCATCATCCTCATCATCCAGTGACGTGTCTGGGGGTAGCGTAGCGTATGCTGCCCCGCAGACACGTCTTTTCTGCCAGTACCGTCCCAATAAGAGATGACGGTATGGAGTGAAATTCTACAAACTCTGTGAGCGTACCTCAGGGTACACTTACAGACTTAGGGTACGTGCACACTGCAGAATGGCGAAGGATAACCCTTCGTGCATTCCGCAGCTGGCACCCGCCGGCGGACTGATGCGGGCGCATGTCTCTACCCGTGTCATAGACTCCATTCTATGCACAGGCGGATTCCATCGTCCATCCAAAGAATGAACACGTTGGACGGAGACCGGAATCCGCCCATGCATAGAATGGAGTCTGACATGGACGGAGACGTGCGCCTGCATCAGTCCGCCGGCGGGTGCCAACTGCGGAATGCACGAAGGATTATCTGTCGCGATTCCGCAGTGTGCACGTACCCTTAGAGTGTATGTAGGAAGGGACACCCAAATGCAGCCCCCAGATGCCCCCTCCCCCCCCATCCTCGGGACAAGTGGGAAGATCGTCCGGGAACTGATCTTCCCACTGCTGGATAAAGGTTACCACCTGTACGGGGATAACTTTTATACCAGCACCCCCTCTTCCGGTCCCTCGCTGCCCGAGCTACTGTAGCTTGCAGCACGATCCGAAAATATCAGAAGTAGTAATAGCGCCCTAATATTTAGTAGCCATATAGCGGACCCAGCGCTTCTGGATATGAAGGACCCCGTATCGCACCAGGACAACATTTTCCAGGTGACGTCCCCCACACTGGAAAACAGGAGACCCCAGAAGAAGTGCAGAGTGTGGCGTAACAGGGGGATCAGGAAGGACACCATTTTCCAGTGTGACACCTGTCCTGATCACCCCGGCCTCTGCATACTGGATCGCTCCAAGGCGTACCACACGTCACTGGGGTTCTACATTATCTAAATTCTTTCCCTTATTCCTATTTCAGGGGTCACGTTGGTCCAGGGATTATTCTGATCGCCATTATGGAGTCGGGAAGGAATTTTTCCCCTGTGATGAGGCTACTGTCGTCTGCCTCACGAGGGGTTTTTGCCTTCCTCTGGATCAACACAGGTTGAATTTGATGGACACCTGTCATTTTCAACCTTATAAACTAATAATTGGCCTAATACCCCCAAATAAATTAGAATGGTCCCTTTTCCCCAGCTAAGTAGGTATGGCCGCCATTCCCATTAGAGGATGCCATGATGCAATTACAAAGCCTCTGTGCGGCCAGGACAGTAGAAACCCCCCACAAGTGACCCCATTCTGGAAACTACACCCCATAAGGAATCTAAGAAGGGGGGCAGCGGGGATATGGCCCCCTGGTGACGGCCACATTTGGGACGTGAAAATGAAAAAAATTGTATTTTTTATTTTCTCGGCACATGTTCTACGTAAGTGCCCGTCACCAGTGGGGTCCATATCCTCACTGCACCCCTTGTTAGATTCCTTATGGGGTGTAGTTTCCAGAATGGGGTCACTTGTGGGGGATTTGGCTAGAATGGATGATGAACGCCATGTCGCATTTACAGAGCCCTCGTGCTGCCAAAACACTGGAAACCCCCCACAAGTGACCCCATTTTGGAAACTACACCCCTCAAGGAATCTAACAAGGGGTGCAATGAGGATATGGACCCCTTGATGACGGGCACATTTGTGCCATGAAAGTGAAAAAATGAAATTTTTTACTTTTACGTCACATTGTTCCACATTTGTGCCCGTCACCAGTGGGGTCCATATGCTCACTGCCCCCCTTGTTAGATTCCTTGAGGGGTGTAGTTTCCAGAATGGGGTCACTTGTGGGGGGTTTCCAGTGTTTTGGCAGCACGAGGGCTCTGTAAATGCGACATGGCCCTTGAAATCCTTTTCAGTGAAATTCAGCTTCCAAAAGCCAATTGGCGCTCCTTCCCTTTGGAGGCTCGTCCTGCGCCCGCTTGGCACTTTATGTCCACATGTGGGGTATTTCTGTACTCGGGAGAAACTGCGCTACACATTTTGTGTCTTTTTTTTTCCTTTTATCCCATTGTGAAAATGAAAAATTGAAGGCTAGAACAACGTTTTAGTGTAAAAAATAAATTTTTCTTTTTTCACGCCATATTGTTCGGAAAATCTGTGAAGCACCTATGGGGTCCAGATGCTCACCGCACCCCTTGTTACATTCCTTGAGGGGTGTAGTTTTCTAAATGGTGTCCCTTTAGGGGTGTTTTTTAGGTTTTGGCACCCCAGAGCCTCTGCCAACCTGAAGTGGTACAGTCAGAAATGACCAAATATAACGGAGGCGTTGAAATTCACTAGGCGCTCCTTTGTATCTGAGGCTTGTGGTTGCGTCAAATATTTCTATAAACTGCAGAAACGGGACAATAATTATTGGGGTGCATTTCTCTGGTAATAGGTTTATAATTATGAAAAATATTGGATTACAATATAATCTCTGCACAGAAAATAAAAATTTTCAAATTCCTTACACACTTAGCTTTTATTTCTGTGACTCCCCTAAAGGGTTAAAACACTTTCTGGATATGCTTTTACAGAGTTTGGGGGGTGCAGTTTCTGAAATGGGGTGCTTTGTGGGGCTTTCTAACATACAGGCCCCTCAAATACACTTTGAGGCTGGGTTCACACTATGTATATTTGAGGCTGTATTTGTGAGGCTGTATAGCAACCAAAACCAGGAGTGGATTGAAAACACAGAAAGGCTCTGTTCACATAATGTTGTAATTGAGTGGATGGCCGTCATTTAATGGCAAATATTTGCTGTTATTTTAAAACAACGGCTGTGGTATTGAAATAATGGCCGTTATTTACTGTTATATGGCGGCCATCCACTCAATTTCAACATTGTGTGAACAGATCCTTTCTGTGTTTTCAATCCACTCCTGGTTTTGGTTGCTATGAGGACCTGACATGAGGACCAAATACAGCCTCAAATATACATAGTGTGAACCCAGCCTAAACCTGAACAGGTCCCTAAAAATATCTGATTTTGAAATTTTACTGGAAATTTGCTGCTAATGTTTTAAGCTCCCTATTGTCTAAAAAAAATGAAAGATAGTTTAATAAATGCCGCCAACATAAAGTAGACATGTTGCTAATGCTATTTAATATATAATTTATATAACCACTTTCTGTATACGCAAAAAAGTTTCAAAGTTGGAAAAATGCATTTTTTTCACATTATTTGGTTTTTATTCATAAAGATTTGTTATGAGTATCGACTCCAATTTACCAGAAATGTAAAGTACAATATGTCACGAGAAAACAATCTCAGAATCAGCCGGATAGGTAAAAGCATCCCGAAGTTATTAATGACTAAAGTGACACTGGTCATATTCATAAAATTTGTCTCTGTCCTTAAGGCCATTTCAGGCTCTGTCCTTAAGGGGTTAAGGTGCATATATTTGTTAACAATGGTTTGAATTTTTTACAGGCCATCATATACAATGAAAGTTATACATGTTTCATATAGTTGTAATCGTAACGACTTGAGGAATATATATAAGAAGTCAGTTTCACCCCGGGGCGAATGGCGTAAAAACAAAAAAAAACAAGTAAAAGAGAAATGCTTTTTTTTTGTTTTTGTTTTTTTCAATTTCACCACGCATTGAATTTTTTTCTGGTTTCGCAGTGTACTTTATGAAAAAAATTCAGCCTTTCGTTGCAAAGTACAATTAGTGGCACAAAAAATAAGGGCCCATGTGGGTTTCTAGGCGAAAAAATGCTATGGCCTTTAAAGCACAAGGAGGGAAAAACGAAAACGCAAAAATTGAAATTGGCCCGGTCCTCTAAGGGTTAAAACATGATCTTTCACAGCGATAACAATAGTGACATACTGCTGGCCACTGCTTGGTGCAATGGCGGCAGCAAACCGCCGCCATCTTTTTTTTTTTTTGGGGGGGGGGGGGGAGGGGGGGCTACCTGGACAATCTAAGGATCAGCCAAGGAGTCGATCATCGGCTGATCGTTGTCTTTTAATGTTTTTTAAAAAAATTTGGCCGCTGGATTGCGTTACTCTGCGTGTAATAGTGATGCATGGTGGACAGCTAATGGCAATGTAAAGAAAATTATTGGCTGTGACTCTGACCCATCTCTGCCAGTGGTTGACTGAGTGGCCTGTCACTTCAGAGATGGCTTCAGCGGGGCCTGCAGTGAGCAGTAAAAAGGCAGTAGGACTGGTGAAGATCCCAATGGTTGAACCCCACTATCATGTTATCAGATGGGAATACCCCTTAGTACTTGTATCCATGTATCTGCCTCCATAACAGAACCTGAATGAATACATCCTCATCTCACGCTGTTAACTTTGTTTGTATTAAGGGTCTGCGGCCGCCAGCTCTGCAAAAGGTAGAGGAGCTAAACGCAAGCAGCAAGATGGCAGTTCTTCCAGTGCAACCAAAAAAACCAGAAGGTAACACATCTGAACTTTTCTTAAAGGGGCTGTCTGGCTAGTAGAAAAGTTAATTCCAACATCATGTAGCTATAATACATTGCATATGCGTTTGGTTTTGACCACATGGTGATAGCAACTTGGTAGCTTCTCTGCTGAAGGAGGAAGTGGAGTGCTGGGGTGCAAAACAGGTTTTCTGCTCCCTGGAAAACCCCTTTAAGCATATGATGATTTGCAAAGTCTAGATCTGTACTAGACCTATATGTGGATTTGGTATTTTTGCCTCTGGTTAGAAATCCAAAAGGGAAGCCGAGGCAAAATCTGCATTTAATATTTTTTACAGACCTGCAAAGAGAAATTCTGCTGCATTTTGGATTTAACCAGAGGCCAGTTATATACTGGGGTTATACAGACGTGTGGATTTTGTGTCCATATTATGCCTGCTGGTCCTGAATCAAATGTGGGACTGATGGTTTGAACTGACAGCTGTCAGTTAATTGTAGGCCGGTGATAAGACCCTATAGTCAGGCCTGGACTGCCAGCCATAACATGGACTTAAAGGGGTTATCCAGCGCGACAGATTTTGTAAGCCAAAGCCAGGAATGGATATGAAAAGATGAAAAAGTCTCATTCTTTCCTTTATGACCTGTTCTCTGTTTACAGTCTGTTCCTGGCTTTGGTTTCCAAAATCTGTCAGATAAATCAGTCTGTGTAAAGGCACCATAAGGGACTGATCACCGGCCTACAATGAATAGATGATAAAAATGCTTACAAAAAGATCTTACAATACACATAACTGACCACTAGGTGGTGCTTATGTCTGGCTAGAAGGAGAACCATCTTTTCTATTAGCAGACTGTTGAGGCACAGGTGTAGTTGTCTGTTTCTTAAAGCCACTCTGTAGCCACTGCCTACGTCATCTTGTAGAGTTCTTGGGATCGGATCCCGTGCAGGCGCACCTACGCGACCGGCTTTATCAAACTAGTCTAGCTGGTGCGTCAGTGCGCCTGTTTGGGATCCAATCCCAAGAACTCTACAAGATGATGTAGACAGTGTGCGCCAACATGAGATGGGGTGGGGTGGCCGCTGACAGGCATGCGAGCCGGGGCTGGGCCGAGAGCGGCACTAAACAGGGCGTGGAAGACTGGCAGAGGAGACACCACAGAGGCGGCGCAGACCCGGCCATGTCACTACAGCGACGCCGAAGCTCAAAAAAATACTGCATGCGCATTCACATGGAACCCTGTAAAGGCGGGCAGGGGGCAGCACGGGAGGCAGGGGGTGACTACCAGCAACACCACAAAGGCGGCGCTACACTAGGGCACAAATGCTCTCGGCCCGCCTCTTAGACACGGCAGCCCCGCTACTAAAGTTGGGTTTTCTCATGAAAGCCTAACCTGCTTTATAAAACATACCACCAGAAAGGACTTCGCCTAAGCTACAACAAGGTACAAGTAGTTTGGGGGGGGGGTTCCACAGTGGCTACAGAGTCACTTTAAAGGGATAGTGTGGAGAGCAGAAGACAGCAAAAGTTTTAAAGGGGTTGTCCAGTGTTAGAAAAACATGACCACTTTCTTCCAGAGACAGCACCACTCTTGTAACAAGTTTGCGTGAAGGTTTTTTTTAACTCCGTTCCATTGAAGTGAATGGAGCTTAATTGCAAACCACACCTGAACTGGAGACGAGCGGTGCTATCTCTGGAAGAAAGTGGCCATGTTTTTGTAGTGCTGGATAACCCCTTTTAAGCTCCTCAGCGCTCACTTCTTGCATTTCAACATCTTGTATACCTTCATAGACAGAAGGGAGCAGGTGCATAATCCCAATTATTTCATTGGGCGAAAACTACACCTACACACAGTGTCCGATGGTGCAGCAACATTGTGACGCTTTCGGTCATCATGTGAAACATGGTCACCTGTTTGCTTGTAGCTATCATCCTCAGTAAGCTGTACCACCATCTTATATAGCCATGACTTGCTACTACTTTTCAGATGTGACCCATTGCTTCAAGCAGTTTTTCTCACAGTTGTATACATATATGTATGATATTTGTCCATCACTTATAGAAAACGTTAGACGTTAAGATGTCACATAGGACAGTATAGGCAGTATAGAATCCAGAGCAGTGTCAGTAATCCTCCTATATCTCCCTATAGTAATAATGTGATTCTCTTTGCAGTGATCCACTGTTTGCCACACAGCGCCTGCCTCCCCATGGCTACCCATTAGAGCATCCGTTCAATAAGGATGGATACCGATACATCCTGGCGGAGCCTGACCCGCATGCACCTGACCCCGAGAAGCTGGAGTTGGACTGCTGGGCTGGAAAACCTATTCCAGGAGACTTGTACAGAGCCTGTCTATACGAGAGGGTGCTGCTCGCCCTGCACGACCGAGGTGAGGAAGATTTCTGCAAGTGTCACTGTGATCTTCACTTTACCATGGCATAGTACATGGCTTCATATGTTATTAATGGATTCGGTTTTCAGCTCCTCAGTTGAAGATCTCTGATGATCGCCTGACTGTATTGGGAGAGAAGGGATACTCCATGGTGAGGGCATCGCACGGCGTCAGAAAAGGATCTTGGTATTTCGAGATGTTTGTCGATGAGATGCCGCCAGATACAGCTGCCCGGCTGGGCTGGTCACAGGCTTTAGGTATGGTGTCTAATAAAGAGAGAGATTTGGGGTCTTGTAGGGGTCTATATTTTGATCATGAACTTGTTGATCTCATTGAGCTATTCCCTCTATTCGCTGTTCTTTATAAGGAGGGATTGTAGTTTGAAAACCATATTGGATTTCTCAGGTCTGTGGACATGTCTAAGTTAGTAGAAACCTTTGCCTCTTCAGGGAATAACAGCTCAGTGACTAAGACATGTGCTGATCCTCTGTTATTTGATTATGACATGCCAAAAGTTTTGATAGGTCCAGGTCTGAACATTCAGACCGGTTCCAATCCTGAGAACGATCTGTGTTACTTGATGGTTCGGGCTTCTAAGGGCCCTATTCCACTGGACGATTATCGTTTGCATATCATTAACGATTAACGATCGCAAACGACCACTATTGCGAAAGACCTGAAAACGTTCACTCATTTCCATTGAACGATAATCGTTACTTATGATCGTAATTGCGATCGTTTTTTCTTCGCTATTTATTCGCTATTGCATTCGTATCTATTGCGAACGACCGAACGATGTCTTATTCAACGCGAACGATTTGCGAACGAGCAACGATAAAAATAGGTCCAGGTCTTATAAAGCGATCAACGATTTCTCGTTCGGTCGTTAATCGTTAACTGCATTTCAACCGAACGATTATCGTTTAGATTCGAACGATTTAACGATAATCTGAACGATAATCGTCCAGTGGAATAGGGCCCTAAGTCTGTGAAGCCTTACTGAGATGGAGCGGATGTGCCACAGCATGGTCCTCTCCCTGCTCGTTCTCCCGATCGGTACGGGTCAAAACTTTTGGCACGTCTCTCATGTGTCAAAAGTTTTCTTTTTATGACCAGTACGTTTTAAGTATAAGTGAAGTTGTATTTGTCTGCTGCTGTGAAAACTTTGACACTTTTGACTAGGAGTTAAAACGCATCATCGTATGGTGAGATAGGAGTAAACATTGCATCCGTATGGATATGATATTGGATTCTGGTAAGGGATAACTCTCATTCTCCTCTGTAGGTAATCTTCAGGCTCCATTAGGTTATGACAAGTTTAGCTATTCCTGGCGCAGCAAGAAGGGAACAAAATTCCATCAGTCAATAGGGAAGCACTATTCTGATTCCTATGGACTGGGAGACACCCTGGGCTTCTACATCAACCTCCCAGATGAGACGGAGACGGCCCTGGCTCTGCCCGACACCTACAAAGACAAGGTAAGGGGGCACAGATCTAGTACAGCACATTGCCTCATGTTATGGATGGTGTCATTCATCTCCTTATATCTGTGTTCTCTCTCAGGCCTTGATTAAATTCAAGAGTTATCTCTACTTTGAAGAGAAGGACTTTGTGGATAAAGCAGAAAAGAATCTGAAGCAAGCCCCGGGCAGCGAGGTGAGTTATGTTTCCTTGGTTTAATCTGTTACCAGAGCTCACCTGAGGCCCCCAGGCCTACTATGGCTGTGTGTCTATAGAGGCCCAATTACACAGACCGATGGTTGAATCTGGCAGACACAGTCTCATTTAATAGGGCCAACCATCATCAGATGAATAAGCAATTGCCCACTTGTCGGCTGATTGCTCAATTCTGACCTGTCAAAAAACTAATATGGCTGCACTTCTCGCTGTGTAGATGTTGGTGGATTAAAGCAAAGGGTGACAAGGATAGGGTGTAGTGGGTGACATTTATCACATTGCGCTGCTCAAACCATACGTCAAAAAAAAGTTCATTGAAAAAAAAAAAACTGGACAGCTTTATCATACATCCCGGGACACATGTATGTGTGTGTGTGTGTGTATGTATATATATATATATATATATATATATATATATATATATATATATATATATATATATATATATATATACACATTTTTATTTTTTTGCTATTAAACCTGGCATAAAGTGCAAGCTTAAAAATAAAAAAAATAATGAATTTGCATAATTTATTCAATACAATGAAGTTCCCTAAAATAGTTCCTGTAACCTGTAGTACCACGCATGTGTAGCCCTCTGGAATACAACTTCACAGCGATCTCGGGATTGGTAGGGATCCCAGCAGTCGGACCTCTACCGATGCACAAGCTATACTATCCCATGTATAGGGAATAACTTGCTTGAGACTATCCATTGCAGCAGGAGTCTCCCACCTCTGCCCTGTCTGGGGTAGGACACTGTTTTCTGCATTGTTTCTTAAACAAACAATCCTGAGAAATTAGATTATCTGGTTTATTTCTAGGTTTAAAGTAGGGATGGTCCGAACCGAGTTCGGTTCGGGTTCGTACGAACCCGAACTCTCGGCAATGATTCCCGCTGTCTGCCTGCTCCGTGGAGAGGATGGATACAGCGGGAGGACCGCCTGGAAAACTGGGATGCAACCATAGCCATAGGCTGTATCCCAGTTTTCCAGGTGGTCCTCCCGCTGTATCCACTCTCTCCACGGAGCTGGCAGACAAGCGGGTATCTGTTGCCGAACGTTCAGGTTCATACGAACCCGAACCTCGGAGGGTTCGGACCATCCCTAGTTTAAAGTCCTATTACCTCAGCTCTTGGTGATTACCCCTGCTTTTTTTTTTCCCTCTCTGATACAGATCATATTTTATAAGAATGGGGTCAGCCAAGGAGTGGCCTATAAAGATATTTTTGAAGGTGTCTATTACCCAGCGATATCCCTCTACAGGGGCTGCCAAGTAAGTATACAGTACAGGAAGCTTTTAGAAATTCTAAATGATAAGAATGAAATATGTTTACATGCTTTTAATTTTTTTTTTATAGGTTTCTATTAATTTCGGACCTCATTTCAAGTATCCACCGAAGGATCTGACCTTTCGCCCGGTGAGTCTAAAATATTTAAAGTGTCACTGTTTCCTAAAACTTTTGACATGTCAAAAGTTTTGATCGGGCCGGGTCTGAGCGTTCAGACCCATAACGTTCGGGAGATAAGAGTCGAGACAAGACCACGCTAAGCACAGTCCTTTCCATATCCCTGAAAAAAAAAAAGTTTTCAAAAAGCCTTGTTTATACCAAAATGGTAAAGATAAAAACTACTGATCATTATAACACACTGTGGGGGAGATGTATCATTATAACACACTGTGGGGGAGATGTATCATTATAACACACTGTGGGGGAGATGTATCATTATAACACACTGTGGGGGAGATGTATCAAACATTTAATAAAGTGAAACTGGCTCAGTTGCCCCTAGGAACCAATCAGATTCCACCTTTCATTTTCCTAAGAGTCTGTAAGGAATGAAAGGTGGAATCTGATTGGTTGCTAGGGGCAGTTTCACTTAATTCCATGTTTGATAAATCTCCCTATAACTCTTCACAAAACTTTTATTTTTGCAGGACTAATATTGCAATGAACAATATTTTATTTATTAAATCAGAAATGTAAAAACACATGATTAAAAAGGAACAAAAGCAATACCAAACAAAAGAATCAGTGAGAAAACATATAACCGTCAATTTATATATTAGTTCAGCAGTAGTATGGGTGTGGATTCCGGCACTCCAGACTTGGTAAATTAAAACATCGCTTTTATTAAGTGCAAATGAAAACATAGCGCTATGTACAAGCTGACCAACGCGTTTTACACAACTGCGCTTAATCATGGTCATGATTAAGTGCAGTTGCACACAATGATAAATTTAGGTAAGTGAAGCAGTCCAAGAAAAAAATAGTGTATGTAGTCCTGCAGGATCTCACATCTAAGGGGCCTATTCCACTGAGCGATAATCGGCCCGATTTGGGCGATTATAGCTCAGTGGAATAGAGATAACGATCAGCCGATTATCAAGTCATTGGCTGATCGTTTATTTAGGCCCAAACCTAACATCATCAGTCACCCACCGCGCATCGCTGCGTGGAATAGCGGTGCGCGGCGGTCGACCGTCGCTTTGAGAAGCAGCATACATTACCTAGCAGGGCTTCTCCTACGCTCGGTCTTCCTCCCTGGGTCCCGTGGCGCAGCAGCAGCTTCGGTGCGGCCTGACTGAGCTGTCAGACCGCTCAGCCAATCACAGGCCAGGACCGCCACGGCCTGTGACTGGCTGAGCGGTCTGACAGGTCAGTCAGGCCGCTCCGGAGTTAATGCTGCACCGCAAGACCCTGGGAGGAAGACTGAGCGGAGGAGAAGCCCTGCCAGGTAATGTATGGTGCAAGGGCTGCAAGGACATCGGTAACTATGTCCTTGCAGCCCTCGCTTACGATTGTCGGGCCGTGGAATAGGCCCAGTAAACGAGCGCCGATCTAGAATAGGACCATAAGGTGTAACTTGACGCCCACTGCTAACAATAAGCGAGATCCTGCAGGACTATATGCAATATATATATTGCACTGCTTCGCTTGTACTTATGCTTATCATTTTGTATACACTCCATTGTGCCATCTAGTGGTAGATACATGTATACTCACACATACTATATACAGCATGTATTGGGATATAGATATATATCAACTACATATGAATTTATGGTTATATGTCTTCTCACCGATTCTTTTGTGTTTTCGTACTGCTTTTGTTCCTTTTATAATCATGTGGTTTTTAAATTTTTGATTTAATAAACAAAATATTGTTCATTGCAATGCTTGTCCTGCATATCCTTGTTTGATCCAGATGGGATTTTTAGTTTTTTTTTAATGGGTATTCTTTATGCATAGGGATTTTTCTTAAAAATAAATTTATACCAAACTGCCCTCTTTATGTATAAGTTGTAAAACATATGTCTCAGGAGGTCTTAGGTTCCTAATTTCTTTTGACCAGTGTGTAGAGCGGTGACAAAGGTCATCCCTCTTTTTGGACGACCTGTCCTATTTCATATTACAGAGACAGAATGTTGATTTGGTTCAACACCATGTAATGCTATATTTTTCCTGTGGTGGCGCTGCAGGGGAACTATTGCCAGTGCTGGCTAAAGTTAACCTCATTGAAATAAACCTGTCATTATTATCCTTACAGATGAGCGACATGGCCAGAGAGGTGGTGGTCGAGCACACGTTAGCGGACGTTCTTTACCATGTAGAAACTGAAGTTGATGGCAGAAAGAGTCCTCCTTGGGAGCCTTAACCTTAGTTATATTTTATTAGTGTTTTTTTGTTACCCTTCATTCCTCCAACCCCTATAAGGGTTATTACACGTATAATGAATTCTGGATCCCTACATCAGATTCCCAGACCCCTGCTTGTTATCATTAACTTTCACTATGTACGTTAATGAGTGATGTCCCTGCAAGGCCGGTCACACGCTAACATATTATGGATGCTAAATTGCAGCCTGACTGTGGGTCTGATCACCTGAGCTGAAAGCTGTAAGATCAGATCTTCAGTCTCATGGTGCATTTACACAGACAGCTTTATTTGACAGATTTTAGAAGCCAAAGCCAGGAATGGATTTGAAAAGAGGATAAATCTCAATCTTTCCTTTTATGACCTGTTCCCTGTTTAAAGTCTATTCCTGGCTTTGGCTTCCAAAATCTGTCAGATAAATCTGTCTGTGTAAACGCACCATTAGGGTCCATTTACACAGAGATGATCTGCCAAAGATTTGAAGCCATAGCCAGAAATGGATTTGAAAAGAGGAGAAATCTCAGGCTTTCCTTTATGACCTGATCTCTGTTTATAGTCTGTTTCTGGCTTTGGGTTTAAGTCTTTGGCAGATAATCTGTCAGATAATGTTTCTGTGTAAATGGACCCTAAGGCACCTATTACTCAGCCTGATATTGAGGAGGAAGCGAGTCCAGACCTCGTTCCCTACTCGTTTGTGCTATTATACGCACAGAAATCATGCGGTGGCCTGCACTGACGATCTTTACATCTTCCGCTTGGCCCATAGAAGAGAGTATCGTTCTGCTGCCGCTGCTCCTATTCACGGAGTGATTGGCAGCAGACCATCACTATAGTTGTCAGGATTTTAGAACATACTGAAAGACAATGATCATTCAAGATCGTGCATGTCAGCTGATCCTCTCCTTTCAACACGAGCTATTACACCAAACGATTATCGCTATGTAATTGGCCCAGTATGGCCGATAATCGTTTTGTGTTATATGACTCGAAGGCTAGGACTTGTGACCGTAATACAGAAACGAGTCCGTATAATGCTTGTGTGAAACCGGCTTAAGACAAAGCTAGGAGTATATAGTCGTCTATTCCCTGACAGCGAGCAGAACATGAACTGTGTGATACAGAAAGTATATTGGAAAATTGTATGATTTTTCATTCAGCAAAGAATAAGCCTCACAGTAATGTGACCCCTTTTAATTTTAAAGATTTGGCCACTGCTGCTGCTTATCTGAAGAGGATTCAACACAGGATCATCCATATAAGCATATGAATACATTGACAGTGCAAGGTCCTGCACATCAGGATACACACTAATATTACACAAGACTTTCCTGGATATACGGCCAAAGCATAAGCAGCGTGGCTTCCAAGTATTCTCATGTTTTATTAACTTAAATGCAGTATAGACTGGGTCATTCACTATTCTTCAACAAAGTATTATTCTTCCTGGTCAGTGAGGGTTGCCTTGTGTGTCGCTGAATCTTGTAGTTCAACTCTGATGTAAAAATATTACTTGTTTCTTTTAAATAAAGATTTTTTTTTTATTATTTACAATTCTATTTTCTTTTCATTTTTTTTAACATGTTGCTAAAGGACTACTTAGTGGCTGTCTAGATGAGAGTTCACACTAACACACATGCTTATCTGTTAAAGGGAATCTGTCTGCACCTAGACTGGACCAAAGTGCTAACAATTTAGTGTAGATGGTACCTGTAGTGTGTGTCCATGCAGTAGATTCTGAGCGATATTATGTCTCATATTGTAATCAAGAGTCAAAGAGGAGTAGTGGCTTGGTGTTTGTGCTTGGCGTTTCGGCATACCTCGCCACTACTTTCTTATCCCTCTTTTTCATGCATGTTTACTGCTGGCCGGCCTCCTGCTTGATGATGTTGTTTCCACTGTGCACGCATGCGCCCCTGATCTCCCAGGCCACACAGCCGCCAACCAGAGTTTATTGATGTCACTCTCTGCTTACCCGCAGTCCTCCCTGATTCCTGGAACAGCAATGTCAGAAGCGTGCAGCCTGGGAGATCAGAGGCGCTTGTGCGAACTGGCAAGATGGCGACTAGCCCTTGCCAGCAGCAGTGGTGCATGCACAGTGATGATGACAGCAAGGAGCCGGAGTCTGACCAGCAGTAAATATGCATGAAAAAGAAGTAGGGAGAAGTGTCAAAACGTGGCACAAACACCAAGTCACTACTCCTCTTTGACTCTTGATTACAGTACGAGACCAAAGATTGCTCAGTCTACTGCATGGACTGATTCACTAAGGGTACCATGCTCACAAGGAACCTGACACCTACACTGTCAGCACCTCTGGTCTGGGTGTTGACAGATTCCTTTTAAGAGGTAGTCTGAAATGCACACCCTCTACTGCTTGTTCATTATGCTTTACACTAAATCTGTCTGACCTTTCGCTTTTCAATAGGGGTAAGTGCCTAGACAGTAACTGTTCCAGACTTTGTAGGGACACACCTTACGACAAGGGATTGGTAACATACAGTTGTCAGTTAAAGGTGCTATAATTTGCTATTTAAATCAATGGGATGTGGGTCGTAGGCAGACAAATGTGTGATTCTGATCAATAGGAAGAGCTACAGGTTGCAGATACTGTCATGGGGATGGGGAGGGGGGGGTACTGTTATATAGAGGTGGAGCTGTTTAACCCCAGAGGGGAAAATTGGACAGGCCATGTTATAACTTGGCCTGCTTAGGCCTTTTTCACACGGTCAGTGATTTTTCTGGGCTGCAAAACCTCATACTATTTTTTTTTTTTCCATGATCCGTGGAAAATGATCTGTATTTGCATCAGTTTCCGTAAAATGTAAATTGTATTAGTTTGTTTAGATTAGATCCAGATGTGAAGTGCATAAAAAATACAGGTCCCAGAGACTTCTTTTTGTAATCTGTACTGCTATGACAATCCACTTTAGGACATGTCGGAACAAATTACAGATCAGAATTAAAACGGACTGTGTGAATAGCCCTATATAAATCAATATTCTCTAAGTTTAACCGTGATCCACAATTACAGACAATTTTACGGGAAGTGTGAATAAGACCTTACTCATGTTTTCCCTAATCTCCACAAAATATGGTCTATGGTGCCTGTGTGAACAATGAAGACAAGAAGCGCACAGCCTGTGATATCATTGGCTGTCAGGACGGCGCACACCCAATGACAGCATTGGGGCATACTTGAACTTGGAGGCTGGCACGAGGCATTCCAGTGCAGAATATCCATGGAGAAAAGTTTGACATGTAAATTATTTGGGTGGACAGCGGAATCTGCCTGAGCATAGAATGGAGCCTATGGGACTGGCGGAACTTCAAGTGGGGGAATCCGCTTGAAGTTCTACACACAGATTCCATAGTGTGCACATACCCATATAGTTAAATCTGATTCCAAATGTGTTGGAGCTGTGGTCTAGGAGTAGCTCACCTGTCTAGAGACCTGCCAGCAGTTCATTCTTTGGTTTAAATGCCCTAATGGAAATGAAATATAGGTCTTTATTATTTTTTTTTCTCATTATTGTATCATTTTTAAGGCTATGTTCACACACAATACTTTTGCTCAGTATTTTGCAACCCAAACCAGGAGTGGATTGAAAACGCAGAAAGGCTATGTTCACACACTGTTGAAATTGAGTGGATGGCCGCCATTTAACAGCAAATAATTATCGTTTTAAAACGGCAGCCATTGTTTTGAAATACTGTCAGCACCTTAGGTAGGCCCGGGAGCTGACAGCTTCCCTTTAAACAGAGACAGGTCACCATACCAGGAACCATTGTATTTTTTTCAACATTGTCAAACATTATAAGCTAGACAAGGCTAAAATTATGGCAAGAGTATGCTCTAGTTCAGGGGTACTCAACAACTTTTAGTGAAGGTCCACTTACTGGGGTCTATTGTCAGGTGAAGGTCCAAGCTGAACATCATTAGCAAATGTGTTGCGCTCCCCCAGTAGTATATAGCCCCCCCCTGTGCGGCTTTCCCAGTAGTGTATAGTCCTCCTGTACTCTCCGAGTAGCATATAGCACGCCTGCTGTGTGCTCCCCGAGTTATATAGCCCCCCTGTGCTCCCCCTCCCATATAGCATAAAACATAAAAATAAACACTTATACTCACCTGGGTCCAGGCATCTCCTCTATCCCCTCGTGGCCACACTGCAGCGGTCACAAGAGGCCGCTCTCCCCTTGTCCTGGCATCTGTGCTTCAGTGACATCACTCGAGTGCAGAAACCAGAGACAGGACAGTGCGGCCACAAGAATGACTGACAGGGAGAGAGCCGATGGCTCCCTCTCTGTCAGTGCTGCTCCAGCACAGTCACTATGAGCGCTCATAGTTACTGTGCAGAGGGGAGCAGCGCAGCTCAGTATACAGGTATACTGAGCCGCAGCAGGGGTCCAGACAGCTGGCCTCCGCGGTCTGCGTTCGGACCGCGGTCCGCCAGTTGAGGACCCCTGCTGTAGTTGGCTTAATCTTTCCCACCTATTTAGAGTACTGCATTAAAGTCCCATGTGCTGTGCTGCCATAGGACAATCAGGAAAACCAAAGTTTACTTACAGAAGTCCATAGGCAGCACACGCTTCCTAACCTTGACTACTTGCTATTGGTACATGAAAAAATACACTGGTTAGTGGTCTGATGATTGGCTTTATAGGGTGGAAAAGTGCTTAACTGATTTATTGCTAACTAACCTGTCTCTGTACCTAGGGGCTTTAACCTATGTGTTGTGCTACCTACAGACTCCAGGAAATTTCAATAAGTAAATTTTGGTTTGGCATATACCTAGGCGCTTGTTCAAGCTTTGCTGTCATCCACGTTATGTTGCCAGCTGTGCCAACCTAGCTGAAGTTAACTAACTTACTTTACAGCATTGTGGGAAAGTGACCAAAGAAATCAGAGGTTTCCAGGGCTCTTTGAGCAGACTTGCTCATTACCAGGCAGCTTAAGACATACAAGTAACTTATTTTTTAGTAACTTATATTTGAAAAAATATATATATGTTTTACATGTGCTTTTAAAAACAAAAAATAATAAATTAGACTAAAGCTCAAATGGTCCATTGGGTCTTGGAAATCTAGAAGCAGGTAGAATGTTTTTCTGGAAAGCGTACAACCAAGTGTCCATAAGCTGTGGCGATGACCTTGAATTAGGGGATCAACGTGTTTGTAAGTCCACTGTATCTGGGAAGACATGGTTCATCTGGTAAGGATCACGACAGAAAATGGAATCTTCCCCAGATGAACACGTGGAGCTTTGTGTATCTGGGAAGCATGGAGAATACTGACTGATTGGCATGACAAGGTCGAGATACTCCTGCAGAAAGAGAAAGGGCCATTAATATATATAGTTAATATATGAAGACAACGCAATGATCAGGTGCTGTCCGCTCCTCCCTCAAGAGAGACATTCTATACCTGGTTAGAGCTTAGGGCCACAATACGGTCCAAATCTTCCACCAGTTGTACAAAGGTCGGTCTCTGACTGGGAACTGCATGCCAGCAATCTCTCATCATCATGTATCTGCAAAAAAACAGCACAAAAGGTACAAGGTTACAGGACTGACGCTAAACCAAAATTCCAACAATTCTAGCAAAATGTGGACAACAACTAGAGAAGAACATTTTAGGCTCTGTTCACATTTATGTTAGATGCTCGTTCCGTCAGCCAATTAGGCCGTTCTGACATTAATAATATTTACCAGTCAGCACACATCTTGAGCTTTATAGGCATGTGTGGCTGATGGGTGGTTATAGCAAAGGGAAACATGAATGATCAGGCAGCCGTTACAGAGCTGTGCAACAGGATCAATGAGATCTGCACTAGTTTACAAAGAGGTTACAAATACAGCCCTTACACTATGTCAAAGGATAAGGAAGATGTACAGTATATTACATTTATGATGACTGTGAACACATTTCAATAAAAAAAGGGTCAGAGACCCATTGGTCAGGTATCCATTGGTTGCCAATGGAAGTTAGTAAAGGAATAGAAACCTCCATATGAAGAAGACTTCTCCTGGAGTTCTATACTCACAACTCATTGGTGCAGTTTGTTGGCTTGTCCATCCGATGGCCTTCCTTCAGTAACTTGAACAGTCCTTCCACTGGGACACCGGGGTATGGAGAACCTCCGAGTGTAAATATTTCCCACAGCAAGACCCCAAAGGACCACCTAGAGAAAAACACAATGGTAAATATTTTTGAATTTCTAGAATGTTTGGGTAAATGACATTAAGCAAGAACTTGACATTGTACTTACACATCACTTTGTTGAGTGTAAATTCGGTCGAATAGGGCTTCTGGGGCCATCCATTTTACAGGCAAACGACCCTATAAAAAAACAAACAAACATAAATAACATCAACGTCCAACTTTGTTTTCAATTCTGTTCATTGTGTAGTTTTTGCTTTGTTAAGATCATTAATGACCAGGTCAGCTATAACCAACTCTGACTTTAATTAATCTTTAGCTCATTGCATACATTGGATCTAGTTTGATCGCCTATCAGGACCAAGAGGGAAATGTTAGTTTCCTTTACAGGGATTTTTTTTTTAAACCTATTAAACTTTTTTTTCTAATCTTCTTCTTTAGTATGATTGTATTTTTTTAAACATTATTATGAGGGCAGCCATCTTGCCTATTTTAACAACATTTAGTGATCTTCATAGACCATAGGCAGCAAACAGACAGGACCTGTTCCATATAGATGAATGAGAAAGGTTTCTGGACGTGCTCTGCAACCTTTATAGAGGTCATTTTACAGGAAGGGGGCGTTGGGTTGTGAGCAGCAGCTATTGTGCATCCCTCCATTATCTATATACGGGTGGGAACTTTCACTGTACTCCTGTCTGTGTTTATAAGGAGGAGACTTTTGGGAAGTGATTTGTACAGGAGATGAAGGCTTAATGTTAGCCTTAGTGGCCAGAATGGAAACTGCAACACTTCAGGATGATTTTAAAATATAAATAGTAAAAGTCACCAAAAAATCTTACATATTTTTTTTAGATAAACACTTGATTTAAGCAGTAGGTCTTTTTTGGATGATACATTCGCTTTAAAGCAGATCTGTCAAAGTTCCCTTTCTAGCAGGCTCAGTGTAAATGTTCTCAGTCACTAAAAAAAATCTCAACACAATGACAGAGTAGAAGGTAATGGGGTATGATGCTGCAGGCTGTAAGGCTGGTGCTGTGAGAGGGGAGGAGGGAGAAGGCTTATCAGTGACAACACGGTACTTCAGCTCCTCACCAGGGTATGTACAACCTTCATCTATAAACAGGAGCGAGTACATGCACTTGTGATGAGAAAACAATTTTTAAAAACACTTACATTTGTCGTCTTTTTGTAATAGTCAATGTGGTGGATATCTCGAGCAAGGCCAAAGTCGGCAATCTTCATCACATTATCGTCTGTGACGAGAACGTTCCGTGCTGCCAGGTCTCTATGAATGCACTGCACAAAACAATGAGAAACAGGACATTAAGTATAATTTATCACAGGTTTACAGCATGAACAGAACGTTCAGAAATCATCAAATTCAGCGTTAACATTTTGTTACCTACTGAAGGGGAGCACTGAGAATCATCAACTAGCCCCCAGGCAATAAGGGTCATGAGAATCTGCGTATACATCTGGATCTGTATGCCATGCACATATCTACCTATATTACTACACTTCTATTGTAGTCATCATTGTAAGGGAAATAAGCAAATAAGGGCCTTATTACACAGAGCGATAATCGGCTGAATGGGGTCGATTCGGCTGATAATCACTCCAAGTAATAGAGACAATTGATCAGCCAATGAAACGATCAGACGTAAAATCATTGGCCCCCAGCCGCGCATGACTACGTGTAATATCGATGAGCGACCAACGGCTGACGATTCAACAAAGTTGTCATCACCTGTCCACATTCCTGGTGTTCTCCTGCACTGTGCAGCTTCAGAGCGTCCCATCCGAGCCAACAGGCCGCTCAGCCAATCGCCGGCCCTGGTGGTCCCGGACAGTGATTGGCTGAGTGGCCTGTCAGCTCAGGCGGGCGCTCTGAAGCTACAGCATGCAGGCCCGGGGAGGAAGCAGAGCGCAGGTGAAGACTGGGATTGTGAACAGGTGATGTAAACTGTTTGGGCAAGGGCTGCACGGACATCGCTAACTATGTTTGAGCAGCCCTTGGTAAACAGCCCTTGGTGTAATATGCCCAGTAAACCAGCACCGATCTAGCAGATTTTCCAGCTGATGTTGCTAGAGTTCCCTGGAGCTGGACCCAAGATCATTGGCAAATTCCCCTCAGTGGCTCTCATATTAAATGGAGTTGCCTGTGAGGTCATCTTTGCAAATTCATCATTTGTAAAATACCTTTTTAGAGGCCAGATATTCCATGCCCCGGGCCACCTGATAGGCACAGGAGACGAGGTCTTTGAAGGAGAGCAATTCATCAGGGGCACAGCTGGGATTGTAGCAATATTCCATGCCTGGTGGACGTCTTGCACGCAAGTACTCACGCAAGTTCCCTTTGGAGGCGTATTCTACAATCACATATAGAGGACCTAGAAGGAACAGACAAAAAAAATAATCAGAAACAAACAAAAGATCCATCTGGATATAGTTACTTGTCCTGAAATGTGTCTAATAGAGATGAGCGAACCTGGAGCATGCTCGAGTCGATCCGAACCCGAACGTTCGGCATTTGATTAGCGGTGGCTGCTGAACTTGGATAAAGCCCTAAGGCTATGTGGAAAACATGGATATAGTCATTGGCTGTATCCATGTTTTCCAGACAACCTTAGAGCTTTATCCAAGTTCAGCAGCCCCAGCTAATCAAATGCCGAACGTTCGGGTTCGGATCGAACCCGGTTCGCTCATCTCTAGTGTCTAACTACTGGGACCCCACTGATCATGAGAATGGGGACTCCTGTGTTCTCCTCTTGAGCATGCATACTTTATACTGTATGAATGGGGTGGCACCTGAGCATGCATACATCAACTCCATTAAAACAGCAGGGACATGGGTCGCTCACTTTGATGATAATGGATGTCCTAAAAGTTTGACCCCCACCGATCAGATACTTATCACATTCTATAGAGGTTCAGTTCAGGCCTATTGTAGGTAACTGGGATGAGAAACTTAAGCCACTTATTTCTGTAGCACCACATAAAGTTAGGAATATATATTCACACATACTAAATAACTGTATGATATAAAACAAACATTTGCCAGATGATATTAATATTGATTGATTTAGTTTTCGGGGTTTTTTGCACACAATAGTCTATTATTACAATAAATTTATTTTTACAAAAACTCACCGTCTTGTGTACAGGCTCCTAGAAGGTTAATGATATTTTTGTGCTTGCCTATCATCTTCATCATTTCCATCTCCGAAATTAGATCTGAGAGGTCCTTCTCACTGGCGTCAGCTAAAACAGGAAAGGAAAAGGTAATGATGTATGGGAAAAATGCACACAGAACACACAGTCAGCCCCAGCAAGGACACCATGTAATGCCCACAGCGTGATCAATTGTGCCGCCAGGCCACATAAATAGTTTCTTGTTCATTCGTATGGCTCTTAAGTTCACCATTGTTGGCAGCACACCCCCTGTTTACACAGTGCAATTTGCTAACAACGGATGCAAAAAAAGATGTAGTCGCTTGACAAATGAGCATTTACTTGGTCCTCTTTAGGTGGCCATACACCCGCAATAACATTTTGCCGAACGATCGGCTGACAGTTAGGTCTACTATCCCCTCCCCATACCCAGGAATGTTCAGCAGAGATGAGCGTTTCTGTGTTCTCTATAGAGTGCGGAGGGTTATCCTGCAGCCAGACAGGCCCGACCCCTATCGTGAAGAGTCCCATAAAGTATAAAGTGTCCAAAGGGACTGGATCTCAGCTAAGACCCCCACCACCATTCAGGAAAACGAGTAATGAGTTTGACACGTCAAAAGTTGTTGTAAATTACAGGTATGATTTAAGCCAATAGGTATTGGATCCTGTATGAATCAACATTGAAGTCTCACGTTTTAACATCTTCACTGCTACTTTTGTGACCTTGCTTGGTTTCTCCTTGTCCAGACCTATGGCCTCTGCCATGAGTACTTGACCAAAGCAGCCTTCTCCAAGTGGGTTTCCAAGAATCAACCTACAAGGAAGAACAATGTCAACCAGTATAGACCAGGAAGAACAATTACACACAGTATAGGAATGTGTAATAACTAGGGTATTATTACCTGTTTCTTGCTACTTCCCATCTGGGGTCTTCGGGGATCTCATATTCAGACACCCCAGACAGCATAGGCGTTCCACTAGATGACAATCGAGAAGGTCTAACCAATATAACTCCAGAATTCATGGAAGAATTTGAGTCTACCGACACCTGTACAGAACATTGAAACCAGCAGGTTATCATATGACAATGACTCCTATATGTTATAAAGAGGTGGAGACGTGTTCTTCAAACTAGTTAACCTAGTAACTAAAGGACAGACTCCCCTATATAGAAATTTGGGACTTCAGTCCAATGGGGCTTCCATCTACATTTGTAAACTCAGCCTTCCCAAATGATCTACAAATTGCAGAGTAAAGCACTGTAAACTCTCTATATACTTACTGTTACCAGTCTACGCAGCGGTATGCTCTTGGCCAGCTTGTGAACAGCCATCTGACTGTAAAATTCTGCCTTTTTGGACGGAGGTTTCATCTTAAGGATGATGATGGTCACCAACATGGCCGACACAATGGCGGCTCCAGCACAGTAGATGATAATCTCCAGATGTAGGGAGGTCGTCATAAGCGATGGCTTGTCTTCAGAAGCTGCACTCATGTGTACAAGAAGGTTGTTATTATTAAAAAATTTTGAATGTTTTTTTTGCAAATAAAGTTTTTGTTTTTGAATGGACTGGATTGTGTTACTTAACCACAGTAAAAACCCACAGGTTCATGTGCAAATTAACAACATGCAATGCAGATTATCTAGTAACTAAACATTATATTGAAAACATTGTTCAGTTACTGTATTTAACATTTTTGAAAAGAAAATTTGAGAATGAAAGAAAAAAAAAACAGGGCAAAATAATAAAAAAAAAAAGAAAATAAAAAAGGTCATATATGCAGATTACCCATGGACAACAATCAGAAAAAGGTTAGAAACACAACGGGGAAATCCAGTTGGCGAACAAGGTTTTTTTTTTGTTTTTGTATAATTTTTTTTTTTAATTTCTATTAAATTGTACTTATTCGAATAAAATTTGTATTAAAATTAAAGAAATAAATAAAAACACTGGAGCCCTCAATACAACACGTGCATTTCATATTAGCCAAAGAGGATCCAGTTTAAGGGCCCCTTCCAAGTAAAACATTTATGTCAGGATAATACAGAACAGAAAAAGAAAAGTAAGCATAAGATCTGGGTTCATAAAATCTAGGGTTGGATATTTTTTGGCTCTGATATGCATGTCACATTTAAGAAGACAGAAGAGAACCTTATATACCTTCAAGAACGGTCAACCATGCAGTATGAAAAGAGTGCCCAATGGAATTAGCAGCCAAGCAGGTATACTGGCCAGCATCCTCAAAAGTAACATTCGTCAGGTGGAGAACCTCCATTTCCTCCTCGGTGGTGTTGACTCCTGCAGTCTATAGAGAAGAGCATCGAAGAAAGGGAAGGAAACGGACAAGCGAAATGCCATTAGAACAAGAAGAGAGAGAGAAAAAAAAAAAAAAGAGAAACCATTGGAAGATTTGAGGAATACCTTTCAATTAAAGAGATTTTCTGGGCAAAATGGATAGATCAGTCAATGATTGGCAGGGTGCTGAGCCCTGGCGGCTATTCAGGGCCTGCACTACTACACTGTGTAGCAGTGGAGACCTGCAACTACAGCTCATCTGTGGTTAACAAGAACAGGAACTTAGCTGCAGCTACACTTCACCATGCTACACAGTGAACAGAGACAATCTGCCTGGTGTGGGCCCTGAACAGCTCACTGGCATGGGTGCTTGGTATTGGCATCCTGCCGATCAATGACTGACAAGCTATCCTGTGGATTGCTCATCGGTCCATTTTACCTGGAAAACCCCTGACTTAAAGGGGTTATCCAGCGCTACAAAAACATGGCCACTTTTCCCCCTACTGTTGTCTCCAGTTCAGGTGTGGTTTGCAATTAAGCTCCATTTACTTCAATGGAACTGAGTTTCAAAACCCCACCCAATCTAGAGACAACAGTAGGGGCAAAGTGGCCATGTTTTTGTAGCGCTGGATAACCCCTTTAAAAGAGAAGATACATTAGTTGAACCCATCACCAAAATGGAAACCACCTGCCTACTTAAGACAAGGTAAAGATTGACAAGACAACATGGAAAATTAGACCCGAGTGTTACAGCCGCAACTGTTTCCATAAAAAAGGGAAGAAAGAAGATAAGTAAGAAAAAGAGTCCAGATGTATTAAGCTTTAGAATTATTAACGTCAGGGGAAGTTAGGAGACAACCAATTTGACCATTTCTTCTACTAGCAAACATATCCTTGACACGATTAACAAATCTTCACTATTACGTAAAAACATGGAGATTGACGGGGTATTGCAATAGGGAGGGCAGATGTAGGGCACAGTACATAGACAGGACACATGAACCTCTTCATCTCCAGACATCACCCCAACATCAGCATGTTATACATTATCTGACCATACCTTTAGGACCTCCACGTAGGGCATGCCATCAGACCCTAGTTTACTCCCATTGATTTCGAGGTGCCTGAGCCATTGGATGTGAGGCTGGGGGTCACTGTAGACTTTGCAGTGGAACTCTGCGTTGCTTCCTACAGTGACGGTCTTATTTTCTGGCAGACCGGCCTGGAGGATCGGCCGATGTGGGGAGCGTTCTGATGGGAAAAAAAAATGTTTCCTCAAATACTTTTTTATAGCATTGGGAGCCCTCATTCCAACTATGTTTTTACTTACTGCTCCCATTATAAAGGGATAATGGGTGGAACTTTGTTCCAAAAAGAGGTGTGAAAGTTAGGCTCAGGGGGTGTGTGGATTAGCAGCTTCATAATCTTGCCCTCCCCAAACATGATTTACTATAAAGTTCCCTCCCATCTGACTGTAAAACAGTAAAAGCCATATATCTTAGGAACAGAAAGCATAGCAAGGTAAAAACACAGATGACATATGGGCACCTGTGGTTATTAAATTTTTATTTTTTTTTTAAATAATTTTTGGCTGATCACAGGTACTTTTTTAGAATGTCCTTGTCAATTGAAATAACTTTTGATATGTCACAGACATGTTAAAGATTTTGATCGAGGTTAAGATCCCCACCAGTTGTTAGATTGGAGCCAAGAGATGCACATGGCTGAGCACTTTTCTCCCCAACTTGCTGCAGTAGAAAGATTCTATTTCAGTGTTTCTCAACTCTCCAGTCCTCAAATACTCCCCAACAGGTCATGTTTTGAGCAATTGCATAGTACGTTTATTGAACCATTCTCCTGCAGCAAGCGGGGGAAAGAATCACTTAATTGTGCGCCTCTCCCACTCATTCTAATGATTGGTGGTGGTCTAAACACCCAGACCCTGAAGACTAAATGGCACACATCCCTCTAAGTACATAACTGAAATCTGCAACAGATAATAGTTTCCATATCTATGCCGTAAACCATAGCAAGTTTGTCTATATGCAGTTAAGTCTCAAAAATTAAAAAGAAAAAGAAACGGCAATAAAACCATAAAAAGGCAGTCATAGATGTTCAGACACTTTGCTAATTAAATCTCAGATGTTCATAATTTTTTGGTCCTTACCAACCACGTCCAGCTGATACGTGTGGTTGATGCTGCCGTACTTATTCTCCACAATACACGTGTAATTTCCCTTATCGGATGGGACCACTGAATCCATAATAAGACTCCAAGATTGAGAACGGACCTAAGAGTGAACAAAGTATAAAGTTATTTTATGTCATTCAACCCCAAGTGTTGTCTTGGTGTTTGTTTTTGTACTAAAAATGGCTCGTTATTGTGGCATCACTGTTAGATCAGTAGATAAGTCAATACAAGGGCCAGTTCACACGGAGTAAAAGAGGCGACGGAACTCTCCACCGCGGAATCAAGCCACACTCTGTGTCGTACAGGCTGTCTATGGTAGGGCTTGTGCGCCTCTCTGCTCGTGACATGTCAACTTTTAAGAGCTGAGAGGTGTGGAGAGCAGAGACGCACAAGCCCACCCATAGACTGCCTGTATGACACAGAGGCTGGCGGGATGCCGCGGCGGAGAGACTCTGTGTGAACTGGTCGGACCAGGCAGCATGCTATAATCACACCTCACTAACCCCAGTATATAAACTCCCGTCTGTGCGTGTAATTTGCGAGCGGGGAAAGTGGGGAAAGTGAACGCTGACCTGACAGGCCAGTGTTGGCTGTCTCCTGTAGATTGGGCCGTGTAATAGGGCCCTTAGTTTTAAAGTGGAGTATCAATGTTTAGCACTGTTGCCCGTACCTTATAGCCACCGATCCGATGATCAGGTTGGAACTCTTTGCCGTTCTTCAGCCAACGTAGAGTAGGGGTTGGTGTGCCCCCTGCTGGACAACTAAACTTTATAGTCTTGGCTGCAGGTACAGGATGTAGTTTCTTCTCCATTTTTTCTAGGTTCACCCAATAAGGTCCTTTGGTTAATAAAAAGGAAAAAATTATTTGAAGTGCACATTCAATTCTGCTGTTTGTTGGAAACCACCAATATGTTTGAAGATCATAGATGGATATAGGTAAATATTTTCCTGATGGCTGCATTTTATTTTAACTTATACACATGCTAGAGCAAAAAGTTGGTACTACTTTTTAAGGGAAACCGGTCATCACTTTCATGAAACCTGAACCCCAAGTTACCAGGGAGGTCCCTGGCAGGTTTTCTCCACATCACCAACCTTGATTCAGAGACCACTTCATGTTTGGGTATAGGGAGAGGTCTATCAATCAAGGATGATGAGGCAAAAAAAATGTTTACTCAGTGCATCAGGTATTATCAGAGCTGTTCATTTTATGGGAAATCCTCAAAACATGACCTGTTGGTGAGGCCTGAGGACTGGAATTGAGAAGCACTGCTCTAAATCATGGGCCAATTCTTCACCCCCTTCTTCGCCAACATTTCAGTTACCCATGACAGTGGAGCATGGCATCTAGTAGTAAAGCAGATGACCTCACCCATGACTGGGTCCTCTCTCAAAGGGCCTCATACTAGCCACATGGTCAACCTCTATGGTATATAATCCCCGATGTACCCTCACACTCCCATACATTTTAGTAGACCCCTATCATATGGTGAACTCTAACTATGTTCATCCCAATCTTTCTGGTTCAATAGTACTGTATGCCAAAAATGGTGCAAGACACCGTGAAACATGCAGATTTCAAAATTTGCGGGCGGTCTGTACATCCTCAAGAAGTCATAATTCAATAGGTCCAGACACACACTTACACACTGCAATTTTAATAATTCTTTTATTTATTTTTTTAAGATTATAATGTGAAAATGTCACAATGACGTTGGTTTTCTCAGACGATCATTCTTGGACAAGGACAATACATCAGTTTAGCGGAGAGAGTAATGCAGCACAATACCCAATATGGCACAATACTCAATGACTGTTTTCTACGACATCTGTCCTCCATGATATATATCAGCCAATAACAGATTGTTTTGAATTTTTTTTTTGTTTCTTATTTTGTATTTTTGGGGGGGATTAGAGCATTGTCACATGGGATATGATCGCAGACTGTTTTCCTTTGGTTTCCTCTGGTTATACTTTATTTTATTACACATAGAAATGTACAGAAGACTTATAATGAAAGCATTCTCCAGTCTCTCTGTGTCTCATAAGACATGAAGTGTATGGTTTAAAGGGGAACTCCTGCGATCCTATAAAAAAATAAAGTGCACAAAAGGCATATGGGAGCACTCACTGATCCCCAATCGTTAGTGTGACACCTTTCACGCTTGTCTACTCTGTCCCTAGCAAACTTTTACAAATGATCCCAATTTTACATAATGCACCCGGCTGGGAAACTACATCTTCCAGCATGTATTGCGCCTGGGAACCAACTATCTGGTACCCACCCCTGCCATGTAGTATCAGCCCAACAGTGGCTCGATCGGCTTCCGCTCTGCACTGTAAACACTGCATCTATCTATTCATCTACATAGATAGATTAGAGAAAGAGATGAAACAACTGTATTTCCTTTCCCCTATACTACTCAGGAGAGGCTGTTGTTTCCCCAGTGTAATGTCAGTGATGGGTGGGGTTACAGATGAGCAGTTACAGCTTGCCTGGCAACAGAAAAGAGATCATGTGACCTGTCTCAGAAGGTAGGTGGAAGGACAGAAGAGTGGAGACAAAATGTACTAGGAAGTGAGGATTTTCAGAATTTTTAGGGTGTGTGTCATGATGTGCTGCAGACAAACGGACCAATCCATGTAATAGAAACCTATTACAAACAAGCTTAGGTTGTTAGGGATTGAACGTGGGTTAATTTTTTTTTTAAATGGAGCTGCCCTTTTAAAATATCAACTCTAGAGATGAGCGAACCGGGTTCGGGTTCGAGTCGATCTGAACCCGAACGTTCGGCATTTGATTAGCGGGGGCTGCTGAACTTGGATAAAGACCTAAGGCTATGTGGAAAACATGGATACAGCCAATGACTATATCCATGATTTCCACATAGCCTTAGGGCTTTATCCAACTTCAGCAGCCACCGCTAATCAAATGCCAAAAGTTCGGGTTCGGATTGACTCGAGCATGCTCCAGGTTCGCTCATCTCTAATCAACTCTGTAGAGGTTTTTCATGAAATTAGTCAAATGACATCACTTCAAAAAGATTTTTCTACTGGTAAAAATGGCAGAACCTTGGCCATGCTCCCTGTATACAAAAGTTTTGATGCTTTCCAAATTAGTTCGCAATAAAATTCCCACCATGTCATTATAATTGCTCCTACCTTCAAATTACATGGCGCTATATATAACAGGGACTGCCCTAAGAGGCTTCTTGGCATCCAGCGCACTTGTGCCAGTCACCCAAACAGGCACTCAGTATGACAGGAGATCTGGGTACAGCCTTGTATCACACACCAGGTCTTCAGTATAACTTACGATTCGGTTTGGAGGAGTTCTCTGCAGCTTTTTCTTTTGAAGAAGAATTGTTGTCATCTTCGGCGGACGGTAGCGCATCTACAACAGAAAGAATTTAGTCAGTACTTCATCTTTTACGCTCAGTGGGGGAGAATTATCAAACATGGTGTAAAGTGAGACTGGCCCAGTTGCCCCTAGCAACCAATCAGATTCCATCTTTCATTTTCCAAAGAGTCTGTGAGGAATGAAAGGTGGAATCTGATTGGTTGCTAGGGGCAACTGAGCCAGTTTCACTTTACACCATGTTTGATAAATCTCCCCCAGTAACTTTTCACATATCCCATAAGGGAACAGGTACCATCTATTATCATCATGTCAATGAGGCTTGCCGTAAAGAATGTCACTAAATGCTGTTAAAAACAACTCAAGCACGATAACTGCAAAAGAACTGAGCTGCAATACCACACACAACTGAGGACAAGAGTGGTGATGTTTTTGGAAAAAAGCAGCCATGTTTTTTGAATGCTGGATAACCCCTTTAAGCGACACCACTCACTGGATGCCTGAGATCAGATGAAATTGGGATTTCCATTACTAAAATACAAAATTTTTCTTGCAAGACTATATACCAATTTGCTAAGCTCTTCCTGCTCGGTAGCATGATACTGGTAGAGTAAGCAGAATTTTTATGTTGACAACTGAAACAAAGATAAATAAAACCTCTTTAAAATAGCATCTAGAATACAAAAACACCCACGTCAAAAACAATAAGATCCTATGGCCTATACACAATGGGCCAACAAGAAAAATCACCATTACATGAGGTGTCAAGCAAAAACTGATAAGATGACATGAAGACACAACAGGGCCATGTTAAATTGATCAGCAACTTCAAAGGAATGGAGCCAAATTGCTGGAAAGGTCTGATAAGAAAGCACTTAGCCCCGAATCTCCATTGTCGTAGGGACCATGTGGCCCAAGAGGTGACTTATCTGTAGAAAAGCTATGAAAGTTCAGCCAAGTCATAGATTATCTGCATATAGAAAAACCTTGTGGCCTCTCTGGTAAAATAATGGAAATTAACTAAGCGGTTAGGGGTCCTGAAGGGCCTTTCCACCAGTTCTATAGGAAGTGCTAATGTGATGCCTTTCATTATAGATCAGAGCGCAAAGGCCATTCACAAGAGAGCTATACTGCAGGGGCGCATTTGCATGTCACATGGAGTGGAAACAATGGACATTGTGGCAATCATAGTAGGGTGTACTTCTGTTTCATTGGGCCATTGAAAATGTTCAAGCCATTCGGAGGTTAGGGGCCGTATTACATGGGTCGATTATGGTTAGAAAAATCATTAGATCGTTCGGATTTAAACGATAATCGTTTTGTGTAATAGCAGGCAACAATTAAACGACCAACAAGAAATCGTTGATCGTTTGATAGAATCTGGACCTATTTTCATCGTTGATCGTTCACAAATTGTTTGGTCGAACAACACGTTGTTTGGTCGTTCCCTGGTCTATCAGCCAGGAAAGGACAAGAACAACCGCAGGTTACGATCACCGTCCTGTGTAATAGAGTGAACAATATAAGATCGTTTGTCATAGCGGTCATTTGAGATCGTTTTTCACATGTTTGTCCCATGTAATTCCACCCTAAGGCCCCGTTCATACAGAGCAAGAGGGGCGGAATTGTCCGCCGTGGAATGCTGTTAGCCTTCTTGTCATAATGGCACTCTATGGGAGGCGCGCGCGCTGCATCTCTCAGCGCTGAATAATGAACATGTTTATTCTTCAGTGCTAAGTGATGCGGGGCACGCGCCTCCCATAGAGTGCCATTATGACAAGAAGGCTAACAGCATTCCACGCCGGACAATTCCGCCCCTCTTTCTCTGTGTGAACGGGGCCTTAGTGTCAGAGCCTCTATAAATCTTGTATGCCCAACAACAGTGGTCAGAGATGGAACTGAATATATATTAGAAATGCTCAGTAATTTAAGCCTTAGGGACAGTTCACACAGAGTAAATTCGGAATTTTGCAGCAGAACTCTCCGCTGTGGAACCCCGCCTGCTTCAGTGTCTCACTGTTTCTCTATGGGAGGGCTCACGGGCCTCCACTCTCCGCTCAAAAAATTGACATGTCAATTCTTTGAGCAGACAGCCGCATGGTGCACGGAGCCCTCCCATAGAGAGACAGTGTCACACTGAAAAAGGCAGGGTTCCACCATGGAATTCTGCTGAATTTACTTTGTGTGAAATGGTTCTTATTGAGAAATTTTTGGTGAATGACACTAAAATGAGGGAAAAATTTTTTTTACAAACCTGATATGTTAACTTTGAATAAAACAGTATCTGTTTCGAAAGGGCCACTAGTAATGCAGACATACAACCCAGAATCCTCTTGCCTTGCGTTGAGAATCTGGATCGCATCGCCTGTTATGCGAGTGCGGTTAGTCTCCGAAAGCTCAACTCCATTTTTCACCCAGCTGATGCTCTGAACATCCTCTCGAAGCCTGCACTGTAATACTATTGGGTCTCCAGGATGAGCCAAAAAGGTTTCCACTTCTTGTTTGGACTCTGGAGGGAAAACAAAAAATCTAGATTAAACTATTTGAGGCTTTATATATGTAAGCCTTAATTGTTAGAAGTGGTGATTTACAGAAAGGCGTTGGGATTGGATGGAAATGCTGAGACAACTCAGGAGGTCCTCTGGTTTCCTAACCAAGAGATTATAGAAGGATCAGTAACCTGGGGCTGTGTTCTGGTAGATGCACAACAGACTGTGAGAGAGGTATGCAATGTGTTTACCCAGAAGATGAGTGCAGGCACCCTGGGGCTATGGAAAGGAAGACAAGTTCTTCGTCGGGACAAAGGCAGAACAGCAAGTCTGTGCCGGATTATCTAAGCCCCAAGGCTGGGAACCTGCTTTGCTTTATATGGTTTGGCATCTAAAATTTAATTTATCTCCATTGAAAATTATAGGTGAGCAGAATGCAGAATTTTTTTTTTTTTATCATGATCCACCCATCACCATCACAGTAACAAAGACAACCAGCGGTTTATGAATTGAGTGCAAAAAACATTAACAATCTCGATTTATTAGTCCAAAAAGTTTTCCATAGTTTTAATTTTAAGTTAATTATGAATCGGCGATAAGCCAAAAAATCCAGCTACAACATTTTATATAAACAACCCCTTCCCAGTGACACTTAAAAACAAATGGTAACAATAACTTACCTTGGTCTGGCAAGGTGGAAGGGGGCCGGGCAGCTGAGAGAGCCGCACCGAGGAGGACACCCCAGAGAAGCAGTGACCTTCCAGAGAACATCCCCACTTGGCTAGTGCAGGCCGCCGGAATCCATGAGGCCTCCAGTGTCGAGAGGAGACAAGCCTCAAGCTGCTCCTGAATAAACAGAGACATAAACAAGTTATAGGCCGGCCATTCACTAATCCTATTATCTAATAAACCAAAAGAAAACATAGTAAATGGGACACACACAATTTGCAGCAGATGTAGCTGCTCCTACGAAGAACCACATGGAAGGTCATCAACTACTATTTAAAGGGAATGTACCATCAGGCCTGGGCTGAAGCACTGGAGGCGGGCCAACCCACCCCCAGTGGGAGGAAACCCCCGCCCCTCTATGACACTATGACACTGCTCCATTAGAAGCAATGGAGCCGTATCATAGAGGGGTGGGTGTTTCCTCCCATTGGGGGTGGGTTGGCCCGCCTCCGATGCTTCAGCCTGAGTGTGGTGGTACATTCCCTATAAGTATATGATGACAGCTACATGAACTAAGTTACTATGTACCATTTTGGTTAAGATGGGACCTTTTGATCAGCAAATAAATAAATCCCAGTGTGTACTGTGTTGCTCCTCCTCGAGCTTTTATTGAAGCTTTAAGTGTCACTGTTGTATTT
Source organism: Dendropsophus ebraccatus (assembly GCF_027789765.1). Classification (NCBI taxonomy): domain Eukaryota; kingdom Metazoa; phylum Chordata; class Amphibia; order Anura; family Hylidae; genus Dendropsophus; species Dendropsophus ebraccatus. Next base: position 204,503,917 of record NC_091454.1, read on the forward strand.
TTTTGCAAAAATCAGTAGTACAGACGATTTTAAGAAACTTTGTAATTAGGTTTATTAGGCAAATATGCCATTATCTGCATTCAAAAAGACTTTCCCCAGGTCCCCCCCCCCCTTCTCTCTCTCATTCACTGCTCATTATCAGGAAATCTCGACTCCAGTCGAGCCCTGTGTAATCTATGGAGAGGGGAGGGGGAGGAGGGAGATTACTCGCCAGCAGAGAGCAGAGACCTGTGTGAAAGCCGGTATTCAGAGGTCAGAGAGGTCAGTGCTGACGTCAGAGGAGAGACCCCGCCAATCCCTAGAATGAAGGGGCAGAAGTACTTTGCAGCGCACACTCTGCCCCTTCATCTCCCCTTTCACTGGTAAAGTATTAGTGATGGTAGACGGAATTATCATGGAGCCCTAGGGAACTTCTGGTAATTACGTCTACCGGAAGTTCCATAGCCTGCCATTATAATTCTGTCTACTGCTACTTTAGCAGCGAGAGAGAAGACGAAGGGACTGAGCGTGTCTGAGGTACTCTCCACTGACAAATAATGTTAGTAAAAGGTAAGGGTCAGGTATTAAGGATTTCCCCTTCTTGACCCTTTTGTTTTCGGAGGGATAAGCTGGAAACACATAAATGATCGGCCATGCTAAATATGTAACTTGTTCTTATTGAGATGGATAATGCAATAGATCTCCTTACACAATAACTACATTAAAACCATTGCCAATACAGCTCACAACTATTTCAGTCCAAGCGGCGCCTATAAGTCTATGGGGCTGCTGGACAAAGATGACTGACAGTGGGGAAGTGACAACTGCTTCTCCCTACTCGTTCTCCTGATCAGTGGGGGTCTCAGCAGTAATAACCCTAATGATCATAATTTTTCTTTGATCAAAAGTTTTCTTTTTTTTAATTGCCATCTTGCCTGGCAGTTCTCTCTTGTTTTCCCTATAACCGCCAATATGCATGTACAAGTTACTGAATGAGAGAGGGGGGACACCGCTGCCAGACACAGGGCCCTATTCCACTGGACGATTATCGTTTGCATAATCATTAACGATTAACGATCTCAAACGACCGCTATTGCGAAAGACCTGAAAACGTTCACTCATTTCCATGGAACAATAATCGTTACTTATGATCGTAATTGCGATAGTTTTTTCTTCGCTATTTCTTCGCTATTGCGTTCGTATCTATTGCGAACGACCGAACGATGCGAGCGATTTGCAAATGTTTTGCGAACGAGCAACGATAAAAATAGGTCCAGGTCTTATAAAGCAATCAACGATTTCTCGTGCGGTCGTTAATCGTTAACTGCTATTCAACCGAACGATTATTGTTTAGATTCAAACGATTTAACGATAATCTGAACGATAATCGTCCGGTGGAATAGGGCCCTTATAAAGCGATCAACGATTTCTCGTTCGGTCGTTAATCGTTAACTGCATTTCAACCGAACGATTATCGTTTAGATTCGAACGATTTAACGATAATCTGAACCATAATCGTCCGGTGGAATAGGGCCCTTACTTTTTCACTAAGAACAAGATAGGGCATGGTAAGATCGAAGGGTCCATTTACACAGAAAGATTATCTGACAGATTATCTGGCAAAGATTTGAAGCCAAAGCCAGGATTGGATTTGAAAAGAGGAGAAATTTCCTTTATGACCTGATCTCTGTTTATAGTCTGTTTCTGGCTTTGGCTTCAAATCTTTGGCAGATAATCTTTCTGTGTAAATGGATCTTATGGGTCCTATTACACAGGCCGATGGGGGCCCGACAATAACTGCTAGATCGGCGCTTGTTTACTGAGCCTATTACATGGCCGGATAATCGTTTAACAAGGGCTGTATGGACATTGTTACCGATGTCCTTGCAGCCCTTGCTTAAACTGTATACATTGCCTTACATGGTCCAGGGCTCCTCCTGCGGTCCGCTTCTCCCCGGGTCCCATGTGCTCCAGCTTTAGAGCGGCCTGTCTCAGCTGACAGGCCGCTCAGCCAATCACGGCCATTATTTGGCTGAGCGCCCTGTCAGCTCAGACAGGCCGCTCTAAGGGTCCTATTCCACGGGCCGAGGAGGGCCCAATCAACGATGTAAACGAGTGGCTAGATCGCCGCTCGTTCACTGGGCCTATTCCACGGCCCGATGATCGTTGAGCGAGGGCTGCAAGGACATTTGTTACCGATGTCCTTGCAGCATCATACATTACCTGCAGGGCTGCTTCTCCGCGCTGTCTTCATCCCCAGGTCCTGCGCGCTCTATCTTCAGAATGGCCGGTCAGCTGACAGGCCACACCCAGCCAATCACAGGCCGCGGCGGTCCCGGCCTGTGATTGGCTGAGCGCTCCGTCAGCTGACCGGCCATTCAGAAGATAGAGCGCGCGGGACCCGGGGATGAAGACAGCGCGGAGAAGAAGCCTGGACAGGTAATGTATGATGCTGCTGCTTCTCAAATCGTCGGTCGCCCGCCGTGCACCGCTATTCAACCGTAGCGATGGGGGAACGATGATTTTCGGTCATCATCGGCTGATCGTTCTCTCTATTTCACCGAGCGATAATCGGCCGAAATCGGGCCAAATGGGGCCGATCTGGCCGATTATCGTTACTGTGGAATAGGGCCCTAAAGCTGGAGCACATGGGACCCGGGGAGAAGCGGACCGCAAGAGGAGCCCTGCAGCATGGACAGGTAATGTATACAGTTTGGAAATCATCAGCCGGCGGCCGCACACCGCTATTACACGTAGCGGTGCGCGGTCGGCGCCCAACAATTATAGGTCCAAACTGATATCAACAATCAGCCGATGATCGTTATCATCGGCTGATTGTTGTGTTTATTACACAGAGCGATAATCGGCCGGAAAGGGCTGATTTGGCCCATTATCATTCCGTGTAATAGGGCCCTAACTGTGCAGTCCCTTACCATCATATCCATTAGACACTTGGCCACTCCGCCATCAATCATTTGTGTATGGCCAGCTTTAGTCATCTGTTTCTAGCACGTATGGACTACAGGGTTTTCTTCATTGATCTTCATGCAATCATCGGGTTTGGCACAGTTTTTGAAATAAGGGAGCCGTGTTTTTCTAATCCTGGATAACCCCTTTAAATGCTTTAATAACTTCCTTTTAAAAACATTCCATAAAAAGGAAGAAGAGCAGAGCCTGGAAGACTGGAAACTAAACATGTCAAACTAGGACGGCAGACTTCCTCAATTGATCACAGGGCATGTCAAGTATCAAGAGATACATAAACCACTCAGACACATCCTAACTGCTGAGCGATGGTCAATTCCTGGGGGATCATCTGCTCTCCCTCATGTTCCTGATTATTACATAGACATAAGAGATCTCCCCAATAGCTTGAATAGAACAAGTTACTGAGCCTGACACAGCAAAGTTGTTCATCCCCAGACTGGGCTTATACTGCAGTCATGGAACATTTTACAAACACTTTCCGAACCTCCCTCAAGAACTACGTCTGCTGTATAAAAATACAAACGTCACGCAAGGAAGATATCTAAGCTATATATACAGTATACATGAGCTATAATGGGGGATATAGACAGAGCTACCAATGTCCCAGCAGAGGATCCAAGATCCACAAGAACAGTGGAACTACATTAACCAGAATGCCCCTAGTAAGAAAGGTATATAAAGGAATATAAAGGAGGGGATCAGAACTAAATCACACATAATATAATACATACACACGGACATATAAAATACTTTTTCTAACCCTATTTTAAAACCAAAGACATAAAAAAAAAGATAGACAAATAATATTTATAGGATAAACTCCTGGCTGGAAAGTTGGGGAGAGAATCATGGCAGAGGGAGACATTCAAGTCACCTATTGTACAAGTATGAAAACATAGGAACCGAGCAGGAAACTCTGATAGAAAACATATGTGCGGAATGGATCCCACTGACTTATACTTCATCAAAGGAAAGAAAAAGAAAAAATACACCAGTCATACAGTCACCTTCTCATATCTACACTAAAAGAACTAAAATATATATATAATAAAAACCTTGGTCAACACACAAAGCCCAATACGAACAGCAACCACCGGTCTCCTATGTAAGGGAAATAGACAATATTTACCCACTTGAAACGTTGGAGTCTTCTCCTTTATCCTCCCGGAGATGAAGAGTTAAAATAAAGTAACAAAAACAAACAAAAGTTTTGTTTTCTCCCCAACTTCCAACTCTTAACCCTTTAGATTCTTTCCAAAAAATAAAGATAAATACCAGGCTAAAGGGTCTGTGAATTTTTCCTGAAGAAACAAAAGTACTTTAAACTTTTAAACTTTAAAAATCCTAAAGGAATCTTGAAGCAGCTGAATACTAGAGGTTTGTGAGCCAGTGTATCCAGCTCAGCTAGGAGTGCATGAGGCTGTAGTATCCCTCCAAGTGTGCAGGATTCCTTGGGCATGGAGAGAAGTGAGGCAGCTCCTATTCAGACTTAACAATACACAGCAGTCCCATCCCCCATGTTCCCTACAAGAATTTGCAGCCCCTCCCAGGCAGAGTTCATTTACACAATCCCCTCCCAGCCTCTCAGATTTCTCCCTGTGCATGCTGGGGCTTGTAGTTTACACGCCTGGCTCCCATCTCTCTGTGTGAACATGCACATAGGCTGCAGTTACTAACATTATTGATTCATTGGGTTTTATTTATGACAGGGTGAGTTCATGAAAACTTGTGATATGTTTTGAAGTGTGCACAAAAGATGCGATTAGTCGATAATAACTAATATGGTTATATCTGTAGGACTCGTCACATTAAATATTTCGGCAAATACTGTACATTCATATAGCAAATTTGTCTTCTTCTCCAGCCGCTCTTTTACATCCATTGTTGGCAGCTCGTTGTGTAGGTTACCGATCACCACTCTGCTCTAAAAGCAGTGGTCGGGCTGGTATATATATATTTATATATAGATAGATATAATGTAGATGTATAGAGACTCAGTATATATATATATATATATATATATATATATATATATATATATATATATATATATAAAAGCTATGTTCACATGCAGTACAATGCAATGGCCGTGAATGGCTGTTGTTTTACGGTACCTACGCTTATGATCATTAATTCTGGCCATAGGTAGCTTTAAACAACGTTTATTCACAGTGTGTTTAAGAGCTCACAGTTTTTCAAAATTGTGACTTGGTTTAAGAGCATAGCTTTGGTTTAAGAGCATCCTATACTGGGTGGGAGGGGGAGTGGGGGAGGGCATGGTCTGCTTAGCAAGGTCTACAGAACTGTACTCTGACCCAGGAAGTCTCCCTCACCTTTCAAATCATAGCAGATCCACTTCAGGCTGGGGCTTACATCAGAGGACAGGACTGTGGGGGTAATCTCTCCATTTCTGTAACCCCTCTCTCCCCGGACAGAGAGCGCTGCATGTATGTGCCCACATCTGCCCTGCTCATTCCTTCCTGCTCCCTGAAGTCTCTGTCAGCCCTTGTGTTTCCCATCCTCTCCATTACTGTACAGTAACTTATAATATCACATATTCTGCTGTTTCTGAATGTTTGTTTCATCTGTTTTACATGTTATTCAGAATAATAAATCATTATTTTTGGGGTGTGGAACCAATTGTCTGCATTTCTATGATTTCTTATGGGAAAATTTGTTTTGGTTTAAAAGGATTTGGATTACAAGCGCAGACACAGAACGAATTATGCTTGCAATCCAAGGCACCACCATATATATATATACCCATGTGAATTATTCAGATACATCTCAGACACTGTGTAGACAAAGCAATTTTTGACGGTTAACGGTAAACGATTGCAAACAAGATCTACTTGAAATTGTTCACCATATTATACAGAACGATAGTCGTCAGTTACCTTTGTACACATGAACAATTTCTCGCTGGTCATTTGATCGTCACCTGCATTTACACAAAACGATTATCATTCAATTTGAAAAATATAGCGTTTTTTTTTTCGTATGATAATTTTCCTGTGTAATAGTTCCCTAATAGAAGAGTAAGACCAGTGCTACTCCATGTATATTACCATAAGTGAGGTTATCCATCCATGGGCTGAGGGCTCCTCTCCTGTTACCTGGTAACACTTTAGGTGACATATGCGGCACTACCTCTGCACCATTCACCATATGGCGGTGTTTGCTGACTCACAACTAACTGTTTGTATATGCTCACAAAATGTCATTAAACCTTCGATGTGTAACGTGTTGGCCTCATCATCATTTCTGCAGTTAGACATCAAAGAGCTCAAACCAACCTAGGCATGAGCAAATATATTTAATCCACAGAGTTGGAAGAAAAGTTGGTCTAATTCTATGAGTATGGTGGCCCCCAGCAGATGATGTCGGGAGGAAGAAGGATCGACCATGATGAATTTCAACACACAATCCTTTTTTTTTTTTTTTTTTTCCCCTGAAAATTCTTCCTATTATAGAAAAAAATGATGAAAGATATTACATGGACTTACTTTCTTACTGATCTCTTCTTGTAAAATTGAAACATGGTGTCTGGAGGTTTATATGGATAGCTGGGTTTAGTGTTTAGGTTGGGCAGCAAAGTATAGGAGAGTAATGGTGTGTTTACACAGAGAGATTTATCTGACAGATCTTTGAAGCCAAAGCCAGGAACAGACTATAAACAGGAAATGGGTCATAAAGGAAAGACTGGAATCTCTCCTCTTTTCAAATCTATTCCTGGCTTTGGCTTTAATAGTCTGTCAGATAAATCTCTCACCATAAGGGTCCTATTAGACTAAGTGATTTTTAACGAAAAACGACTAACTATCGCAAACGAGTCTATCCGAACCCGAGCATTCGGCATAGCGGGGGCTGCTGAAGTTGGATAAAGCTTATAAGCTGTCTGGAAAACATAAATACATGGATATGTTTTACACATAGCCTTAGGGCTTTATTAGAGATGAGCGAACCGGGTTCGGGTTCGAGTCGATCCGAAGCCAAACGTTCGGTATTTAATTAGCTGGGGCTGCAGAACTTGGATAAAGCTCTAAGGTTGTCTGGAAAACATGGATACAGCCAATGACTATATCCATGTTTTCCACATAGCCTTAGGGCTTTATCCAAGTTCAGCAGCCCCCGCTATGCCGAATGCTCGGGTTCGGATAGACTCGAGCATGCTCGAGGTTCGTTCATCTATAGAGATGAGCGAACCTGGAGCATGCTCGAGTCGATCCGAACCTGAACCTTCGGCATTTGATTAGCGGTGGCTGCTGAAGTTGGATAAAGCCCTAAGGCTATGTGGAAAACATGGATATAGTCATTGGCTGTATCCATGTTTTCCAGACAACCTTAGAGCTATATCCAAGTTCAGCAGCCCCCGCTAATCATATGCCGAACGTTCGGGTTCGGATCGACTCGAACCCGAACCCGGTTCGCTCATCTCTACTTGAAATCCAACATTCCTGATATGCCATTTGGGAAGACACACGAGCATACCCCTTAGATCTTTAGTTGGTTTTAATTAAATTGACAGGTTTCACCAAACTTTCATCTAACGTATGGGCGCCTTTATTAAATTTGATATTTACGTTTACAAAATTGGCATCAAGAAGTGATTCCCCCCCCATCCTGTGTTGGCAGGTCTCCTGATGGGTTAGGTATACTGGAGACATTTCTTTATTATATTGTACATTGGGGCCATGTAGGTTGTAGATAGAAGTGATTATTGGGGATAAGGTGCGGTCACACAGATAGTACATAGCTGACCCCTCTAGCCTGGAATTAGCACTTGGTGGATGAGGACTTCTGCCGGTATCTTTCTACCATGTAATATTATAATGTTCTATACAATACATAAGGGCAGGTACATAAACCATGGCTTGTTTGATCTTGTAGAAGTTTCTCATCAGGAAGCCAGATCCCATTCATGATAGTGTTTGTAGTTTACGTTCCTTCACGATCTTCATAGACGTGTCCTGGGAAGCGGGCAGCTGCATGAGATATGTATGTGTGTGTTGTTACCGGCGTGAAAAATCTCCATGACATGTTTGTCCCCAGGTTACTTATTAAATGAAGCCATAAGGAACATGGGTTTTATTTGACAGCAGAACGTCTTTCTGGATACAAGGGATGTAACATATCATCTCCGATTATATGGTACTTGGTGCATCTGTGTTCATGCATCCATGGTTTATATCCATCCCATCTGTGGTTGGGAACCATATAAACATTCTGCTACTTATTCATGCTTCTTGTAATAATGCCCCTGTAAAAAAAACAAAAAACGTATCTAGCCTGGGCTTCCATGATGCTCAGAGCACCTACAGTGGGGATCGTGTGTCGGTGGCTAATAAGGAACAGGAGTTTGATATTTCACTGTTCTGTCATTCCACTTTATTGCATCTGCGTCCAGAGATCTCGGGCAACAGGTTAAAGATCTGGGGCTTTCCTAAAGGGCCGATGCAACGTCACTGGTCACAGACATGAGTGGTCCCCTCCATCCCCAATATAGACTGAGCAGGTAAACCGAAATTGCAACGTCTCCTTTACTCCTCAACTTTGCAAAATAACACAGACTTTTTTCTTATAAAATTTATATCACGATACAGTTTCACAATCTTGATAAGTAGCACACAACTAAAGCCTGGGTACACCCTGATGTTATCTTAGTAGAAGGATAGAGAGTCCCATGGCTGAGGCAAGAGGGTAGGAGGGGGTATTTACTACAGTCTTGGTAACCATGGTAGCCATGAAGTCCTTAGGTCTGTCCTGAAGCCCTCTCTCGGTTGGCTATAGGGCACATGTCCGGATTCTCCCCGCAGTTTTTCTCTATTCATATAAATCATCTACCTTCTCCTCTCTGTCTTTCCCCAAACACTGGATCAGGATCAACTTCTCCAAGATATAATTCAGACACCACTGGAGCTCTTGTGCCCCAAGCGATACTGTGGAGTAACTTTGGAAAGAAGGAGGATGGACAGAACTCTCTCTTCTTCACAACTAAGTAAACCTCTCTCAGGAAGCAGCCCCTTATCCATAGACTAGATAGAATATTTCATTCACAAAGTGCATGGGTCTATAAGAAGTAGAGTTAACATTTAGCAAACAGGAAGAGCAAGTGTAGGGTTACTTAAGTAGAGGGAAGAAGGTCGGAGGAGCTCCCTATGTTCCCTCCTTCAGTAAGTTGGTTTGCTATCCTGCTGTGAAGAACCCTATCCAGGAGTTTCATTTATCCTACTTTCCCCTTAGAACAAGCTCAATAGAGAGAGAGAGAGATGGAGCAGAGGAGACTACATACACAGCCGGTGGGGAGTACAAGGTGTACAAGAGCCCTATAGAATCACCCGAGAATCAGGTTTATGTGTGGTTTATGAGCAACGCAAATTGACTGGTGCACACAATAAGTTGACTTCACACTGGGCAATTGTTGAAGGGTGAGTGGCTGCGTGATCGATTGTTAATTCTCATGACCCGCAGCACATCCCGTTTACGTACGGGGAATGTGCTGCAGGTAAATCGTTTCTTGGATGTTTGTCACCTTTCATTCCTTTTTACATGCAATGATCCTATATATGTTCATACCAGCATTTATTAAAAGATGTATGTATGTATGTATGTATGTATGTATGTATGTGCGTATGTCCCTGTATGAGTGTATATGTGGCTGTATGTATGTGTATGTATGTATGTGTGTGTGTGTCCCTGTATGAGTGTATATGTGGCTGTATGTATGTGTATGTATGTATGTATGTATGTATGTATGTGTGTGTGTGTCCCTGTATGAGTGTATATGTGGCTGGCTGTATGTGTGTGTATGTATGTATGTATGTATGTATGTATGTGTGTATGTCCCTGTATGAGTGTATATGTGGCTGGCTGTATGTGTGTGCCTCAGTGTACAGTGTGTGTATGTCCCTGTATGAGTGTATATGTGGCTGGCTGTATGTGTATGCCTCAGTGTACAGTGTGTGTATGTCCCTGTATGAGTGTATATGTGGCTGGCTGTATGTGTATGCCTCAGTGTACAGTGTGTGTATATGTCCCTGTATGAGTGTATATGTGGCTGGCTGTATGTGTGTGTGTGTATGTATGTATGTATGTATGTATGTGTGTATGTCCCTGTATGAGTGTATATGTGGCTGGCTGTATGTGTATGCCTCAGTGTACAGTGTGTGTATGTCCCTGTATGAGTGTATATGTGGCTGGCTGTATGTGTGTGTGTGTATGTATGTATGTATGTATGTGTGTATGTCCCTGTATGAGTGTATATGTGGCTGGCTGTATGTGTATGCCTCAGTGTACAGTGTGTGTATGTCCCTGTATGAGTGTATATGTGGCTGGCTGTATGTGTATGCCTCAGTGTACAGTGTGTGTGTATGTCCCTGTATGAGTGTATATGTGGCTGGCTGTATGTGTATGCCTCTGTGTACAGCGTGTGTGTATGGCCCTGTATGAGTGTATATGTGGCTGGCTGTATGTGTGTGTGTATGTGTGTATGTATGTATGTGTGTATGTATGTCCCTGTATGAGTGTATATGTGGCTGGCTGTATGTGTATGCCTCAGTGTACAGCATGTGTGTATGTCCCTGTATGAGTATTTATGAAGCTGACTGTATGTATGTTCCTCTATATACAGCATGTATGTGTGTGTGTGTATGCAGGTATGTATGTATGTATGTACACTCACCGGCCACTTTATTAGGTACACCATGCTAGTAACGGGTTGGACGCCCTTTTGCCTTCAGAACTGCCTCAATTCTTCGTGACATAGATTCAACAAGGTGCTGGAAGCTTCCTCAGAGATTTTGGTCCATATTGACATGATGGCATCACACAGTTGCCGCAGATTTGTCGGCTGCACATCCATGATGCGAATCTCCCGTTCCACCACATCCCAAAGATGCTCTCTTGGATTGAGATCTGGTGACTGTGGAGGCCATTGGAGTACAGTGAACTCATTGTCATGTTCAAGCAGAAATCGAGACTCATCAGACCAGGCAACGTTTTTCCAATCTTCTACTGTCCAATTTCGATGAGCCTCAGTTTCCTGTTCTTAGCTGAAAGGAGTGGCACCCGGTGTGGTCTTCTGCTGCTGTAGCCCATCGACGTACTGTGCGTTCAGAGATGCTCTTCTGCCTACCTTGGTTGTAACGGTTGGCTATTTGAGTCACTGTTGCCTTTCTATCAGCTCGAACCAGTCTGCCCATTCTCCTCTGACCTCTGGCATCAACAAGGCATTTCCGCCCACAAAACTGCCACTCACTGGATGTTTTTTCTTTTTCGGACCATTCTCTGTAAACCCTAGAGATGGTTGTGTGTGAAAATCCCAGTAGATCAGCAGTTTCTGAAATACTCAGACCAGCCCTTCTGGCACCAACAACCATGCCACGTTCAAAGGCACTCAAATCACCTTTCTTCCCCATACTGATGCTCGGTTTGAACTGCAGGAGATTGTCTTGACCATGTCTACATGCCTAAATGCACTGAGTTGCCGCCATGTGATTGGCTGATTAGAAATTAAGTGGTAACGTGCAGTTGGACAGGTGTACCTAATAAAGTGGCCGGTGAGTGTATATTTGTGTCCCTGTATGGGTATGCCTGACTGTATGTGTACATAAGACTGTATGTAAGTGCCTGTTATACAGCGTCTGTGTGTCTCTATATGGTTATATATGTGCTTGACTATATGTGTCTGTGTATATGTAATTGTATGTGTCTCTATGTATGTCTATGTCCGTATATGTATATAGGCCATATGTGACTATGTGAGCCAAAACAACAAAATTCACTGAAGTGCACATTTATGTGGTGGGGGAGAATTATATTTTATGGGGGCTGGTAGGGGGCTTTGTATGCCAGGGCTGCTTTTTAGTGCCAGTCCGTCCCTGTCTCCTTCCTCATTCAGTTGTATTCGCAATTGCTAATACAACTGAATAGACTGCTGGCAGGAGCCCACTGCTCCCTCTCTTGCCTCCGGGACTCCTGCTCTGTGTAATACAGGCTGAGCGATTAGCTCCGCCACCATACACAGAAGCCAGACCTGACCAGAGGAGGACAGAACCCCAGGAAAGAGCAGGAACCTGGACAGATGAGATTATCCCTAGAACTACAACCCCCATCATGCCCTGCTAACAGTCATGATAGGAGTTGTAGGTTGCAGCATGTGGCTTTCCAAGTTGCCGAACTACACCCCCCATCATGTCCTGCTGACAGGTTATGATGAGAGTTGTAGTTTTTTGGCTGTCAAGGATTGGGAAACAATGATTAGAGAATGAAACAGTACAGTCCATTCATTATAGGGGACAGGCTAAAATTTTGCACCAGGGCCCATCAGCTTTTAGCTACGCCTCTGGCTGTATATATAGTGGTATGTTGGGCTGTATATATATATTGGTATGCTGGGCTTTATAGCTAGAGGTATAACCAGTAGGAAGAGGGAGATTGTGATCCTGCTGTATAGAGCTCTAGTGAGGCCACATCTGGAATACTGTGTCCAGTTCTGAAGACCTCACCTACATAAAGATACTGATAAAATAGAACAGGCTCAAAGACGGGCTACAAAAATGGTGGAGGGTGTGAGGCATAAACCGTATCTAATTCTGTATAGTCTGGAGGAAAAAAGGGAAAGGGGGGACATGATTGAAACCTTTAAAAGGGTTATCCAGCGCTACAAAAACATGGCCACTTTTCTTCAGAGACATCACCACTCTTGTCTCCAGTTTGGGTGGGGTTTTGTAACTCGGTTCCTTTAAAGTAAATGAAGCTTAATTGCAAACCGCACCTGGAAACAAGAGTGATGCTGTCTCTGAAGAAAGTGGCCATTTTTTTGTTGCGCTGGATAACCCCTTTAACTATGTTAAAAGACTAAATAAGGTTCAGGAGGGAAATGTTTTTAATAAAAAACTGAACACAAGAACAAGAGGACACAATCTGAGGTTACTTAGGGAAAGGTCTATTACTGAAACAGTAGTAGACTACTGAAATATTACTGAAACAGTAGTAGATGTTTGAAAAAAACTTCCAGCAGATGTGGTAGGCAAATCTACAGTAACTGAATTTATAACTACCTGGGATAAACATGTATCCATCCTAAGGTAATAAGAAAGGAAATACTTAGAGGGCAGACTAGATGGACCAGGTGGTCTTTTTCTGATTACAATCTTCTATGTTCCTATGTTACCTTGAACTGCTTTACAGCAAGCCCCTTGGACATGGACAACAAAGGACAGCACCTCTCCCACTGAGATAAATGACGTCCATTATGCTCTGTGACTTTACAAAGAAAGGGGGAGACTGAGCTGTGAGCTTCATCTATTGAAATCTATATTTTTTTTTCTTTTTTTTTTTTTTCTGTTTTATCTTTTTTTTTTTTTACTTTTTTTTTTCTTTCTTCCTTCTACCAATTTGACCATTTATTTTTATAGTCCTCTAATCTATTTGACTGTAGGGCTTTTACATAATCCATCAATTTTAGGCTCTTTATCTCCTTTTTCCAATCCTCCACTAACGGTGCACTCGGGGAAATCCATTTTTTTTAGTAAACAAAACCTAGCTGCAAACATTATTCTATTTACTAAACTTTTTTGCCCTCTAGTGACCCCCCCCCATTTCCACCAGCAATGCAATATTCGGACACACCTTCAATTCCAACCCTGTTCTATCCTTAATTTCCCCAAATATTTCTCCCCAATATCTTTTAAGTTTAGGACATCTCCACATCAAGTGAATTAAGTCTCCCTTATCCACTTTACATCTATCACACAAATCTGTGTCCCGTGATTTCATTTTAAATAATTTATCTGGTGTATAGTGTAACCTTCTAATTATAAATATCTGTGACACTCTGTGATTCATTCTCAAACTACACTCCTTTATATTACCCATAACACTTCCCCAGTCTATTTCATTAGTCCCCAAATCTTCTTCCCATTTTTATTTAAATTTCTCCTCCAGTGAACCATTTACCGTGTTAATCAACATCTTATACAACTTCCCCACCGTGCCTTTGCACATTTTCATTATCTTATCATTAAATAAAAAAAAATCCTCCACCACAAACCTCTCTTTTTCTTTAGAGTCTCTCACCATATGTTTGAGCTGGAAGTACCGTATGGCATCCCCCTTACTCAAACCCCACTCCCCAACCAGGGTCTCAAATGATTTTAAATCACCATACCTATCAAATATATCGTTTATGCTTACAGCCCCCCGTTTTGCCCAAAATAACCAATCTTGAAATGTACTAAATTGGTCCAAGTTCTCATTGCGCCACAGTGGAGTGAATTGGTTACTCTTATGTAGTCCCAATACCTTTTTACTATAAGACCACACCTTCCTATAAAGACCATTTAGGGGTTTGTTTTTCACCTCAACCCTCCCCGCCTCCAACAATGCCATTAGGTTTGGGCTACATATGTCTATTTGATCTTGCCACATTCCCCCAGAGTCATACTCTTTCCATTTCACTATATATGACAATTGTGCTGCCAGGAAGTACATCTCAAAATTCGGTAGATTAAAGCCTCATTCCTCCTATTTTTTCGTCAGCAGTTCATATTTAACCCTTGGGATTTTCCCTTTCCAGATTAACTCGTTACATAAACCCCTTATTTCTCCCAAGGCTTTTTTCCCTAACCAGACCGGGCTGTTGGCCAAGACATACAGAACCTGTGGCAACACGATCATTTTAACTCTGCCCACCCTGTCGGCCAAGCTAAGCGGGAACTTCCCCCAGATTTTAATTTTTCCCTGTATTTTCCTCATTAGCGGGGTCCAATTCAATTTTATATAGTTCTCTAACTTGGATGACACCTCTACCCCTAAGTATCTAATAGGGACCTCGGGAGCACAAACCCTCAGCTGACCATAATCTCCTCCATCCCCACCATCCAGCAGCAGAAGTGATGACTTCCCCCAATTAATGGAGAAGCCCGAGTACCTCCCAAAGATCTCAACTGCCTCCATTACCCCCCTAATTGAGGGCCCAACACTCCCCAGGAACAGCATCACATCATCAGCAAATAATGATATTTTCTCTGCTCGTGAGGAGTGTTCGAAACCCTTGATTTCTCTTGAACATCTAATGTACTCCGCCAGTGGCTCCACTGCCATTGCAAACAGGAGGGGGGACAGCGGACACCCCTATCTAGTGCCTCTGGACAATAGGAAGGGTTCTGACACCTGCCCATTGACCTATATCCTTGCTCTAGGCTCTGAGTAAAAGAGTTTAACACAGTTAATAAATCCCTCTCCAATTCCCATTTTCTTCATAACTCTCCACAGGTAGGGCCATTCCACCCTATCGAAAGCTCTTGTTGCGTCCAGGGTAAGAATGGCCCTACCCCCCGGATCCCTACTCTCCTCCTGGATATTGCTATAAGCCCTCCTGATATTGTAGTATCCTCCCTCCCTGGGATAAACCCCGACTGGTCTTTGTGTATTAATTTCCTAATCACACTGTTAAGCCTATTGGCTAACATCTTAGTGGCCACCTTAGCATCCACATTGATAAGGGAGATGGGTCTGTAAGACTCCGGGCCCCTAGAACCTTTCCCCTCCTTCGGCAGCATAATAATTATTGCTTCCTTCATGGATTCTGGCAGCCTCCCACTCTGCCATGCACCATTTAACACCTCCAATAGCTCTTCTAGCAACCTCCCTCCTGCTGCTTTATATACTTCAGCTGGTAAACCGTCCGAGCCCGGAGCCTTACCGTCCCCCATCTCCCCCAATGCTTTCTTAAGTTCCTCCAACATAAATGGGGCATCTAGCTGTTCCCTCTCATTACCCTCAATTTCAGGTAGGAGGATACCCTCCAAATAGTCCTCTAACTCCTCTGGCCCATAACTCCCTTCCGAGGTATATATCTTACTGTAATACTGAACGAAGGCATCCAGGATCTCCTTAGTTGTAGTAACCTGTCTTCCCTGCCATTCCATTGCCACTATCCCCGCCGAACCCCGGTTACTCTCCACCAACCTAGCCAACATTCTTCCTGGGCGCTCTCCCTCCACACCCCCTCTGGCCTTCAAAAACATTTGCCTAATCGCACTCTTTTCCAGTAACATTTTCTCCAGCTGTTCCCGTTCTTCCACCCATTTACGCCACTTCTCCTGTATTGGGTCCGCGTTATACTCTCTGCTTCTTCCAGCCCTTTATAGTAGTTCTTTTCTTTCTCTTTCGCTTCTCTCTTTTTATATACAATTTTCTGAAATAGCAGACCCCTCAATGTTGCCTTCAAGAGAACCAATCACCTAAATATAACTGTCCCTATTATGACAGTACATCTCTCCCTAAGTCTATTCATGAAGATACAGACTGCCTTTGCAGTCTGTATCTTTATACTTTACCAGATCCTCTGGTCCCTGGCTGTTCCGGCGGCGCCGCCATCTTGATGACGTCACGCTGGAACGCACAGCTGGAACGCAAGTGACGTCATCAAGATGGCGGCGCCGCCGGAACAGCCAGGGAACAGAGGATCTGGTAAAGTATAAAGATACAGACTGCAAAGGCAGTCTGTATCTTCATAGATAGACTTCATGAGGATACAGACTGCATTTGCAGTCTGTAGCTTTATACTTTACCTATCCTCTGCTTCAGTGCCGCAAGGCCGGGCACCGCCATCTTGATTACGGGCCTTGCGTTCCACCGCTGGAACGCAAGTGACGTAATCAAGATGGCGCCGCCGGCCTTGCTGCACCGAAGAAGAGGATTAGGTAAAGTATAAAGATACAGACTGCAGAGGCAGTCTGTATCTTCATAAATAGATTAGAGAAGAGGGACAATACAGGGATAATACACAGCGATCTTGCGCTGTATAGCGCGAGATCACTGTGTGTTAACAGAGCGGCAGGCAAAGGATCATGGGAACCTTTCCTGTCACTCTGCATGACGGGAGTTTCCTGTCTCGCGCCGGCTCTTTTGAAAAGAGCCGGCTCGAGACAGGAAAGTAAAAAGGGAATAATTCAAAAACGTGACAATAAAAATAATTAATTATATTTGCAAATGTCAATTAAATTATGATTTGCATTTAATTAAGGAATAAAAAATTTTTAACTTTCGTCCATGATTGGTTCTCTTTCAGGGCGTCCCACACTACTTTACTCTCTGCTGTCCCCTTGTTAAACCGAAAAAACTCTTCTATACTATCCCGTCAGTCTAGGTCAATAATATTCAACCAGGACGCGTTCAACCTGAATGGCTTACTTGGCCCCCTTCCTTTACTTTCTACCTCTATCATCAAGGGTGTATGGTCAGAGAACCCCCTATGGCCAAATTTAGCCCTCTTAACATACTCTACCATCTGCCTGTCGCCCAACACCAGATCTATTCTAGACATACATTTATGGGATTTATTCACACATGAGTATTCCTCCCTATCTCCATTTTTAATCCGCCATATATCATGCCAATTCAGTTCTGTACAGATCTTAGCCAATTGTGATTTACCCTTCCCCTTAACCCTTTCCCCCGCATAGCATCTATCTCTCTCAATATCAAATACTTCGTTGAAGTCCCCCAACCACACTTTTGGGCACTCTGCCATCTTATTGATTATTCCATCTATCATTGAAATCTATATTTACGGGTGTCTATTTTCATTGTAATTCTATACAGATGATTTTACAGCAGCCAGCTGTATCACAGACAGAACAGGCAGTCTTAGCTTAGTTTTAGGCCTTGTGGTTCACAGGAAGGACAATTCAATGTTTTTTTTTACCATATAGTTAAATTTTTATCAAGCATAAAATACAGTGAACATCTGTCCAAATTGCCATAGAAACACAATTTTTTTTTTTAATTAGGCATTAATTTTTTTGCACAAATGTTGCTTAAAAGGGAAACTATCAGCAGATTAGACAAATCTAAGCTGCTGATATGTCCCTATTGTGCATTGGGCTCTGAGAATGAAGGTATGTCTCTTACCTAAATCCTCTATTCACTTTTAATGCACATTGCAGTTTGATTCGGTGTGTATTAAGGTTGCTTGGAACACTGATGGTGGGGCTACCTACCCTAGAGTACTGATCCACTCCTACTAATGATCATCAACGGAGCGGGCTGGCTGGGGGCAGGCTGGATGTGTGCTCTCGGGGGCCTTAGCCCCCCCTCCTCCCGGGCTCCAAACAGCCATACTACAAGCCAAATGAAATTGCAAAGTGCACGGAAACTGCGCTAAGGATGAAGAAGAGACTTACCTTCATCCTTTGTGCACTGTGCGCTATAGGGGGCTATCAGCAGGTTCGATTTGTCTAACCTGCTGATAGTTTCCCTTTAAATTGAACAAGACAAATAATTTGCAAATGCTAAATTCTATTTTATGGTGCGTTCACACCTACAGGATCTGCAGCTGATTTTCTGCAGCAGATTTCAGTTAAATAACTGAACACAGCATCAGATTTGATGCTGTGTTCAGTTATTTAACTGAAATCTGCTGCAGAAAATCAGCTGCAGATCCTGTAGGTGTGAACGCACCCTTATACTCCATCATTCTCAGGGCTAAAATATACAAAAGCAATGGGGAACTTCCAACATTAAAAAGTTCCACCATCCAGTCCTTATTATGGTTCGGGTTCACCAAGAAGCAACCATCCTTGCCAAGGCTACAAGAGTTGGAAATGGTCCACTTCCTCTTGAGACTTTAAATTCCAAGTATGAAGCAGGGTCTTCAGGGTCAGTTGGCTTCTGGTTGTGGCACTGTTACTTGGTCACTGTATAGCAACCTTTATGTAGACCAATGTTGGCCTACATTACAAAAGAAAACCAAGGCAGCAGTTCTTGATCTGTCTACTGTAAGTAGAACCAATATTATAGATATCATATGGCAGGTGGGGCCCCTGGTATAGAGTTTACATTAGGGTCCATGTTATGCCACTGTTCGGTATAGAATGGGTATCAGCATGTTCTAAGCCTTTTACAAATATAATACAACTTATTGACACAGTTCAGATCATTCCAAGGTCCAGACATGGTTTCTCCACAGTGTTCAATATTGGAATGATAGTTGGGCTCATTCACTCCCCAATTGCTGTAAATGAATGAAAACAGGATATTACTTTTATTAAAATGAAAAAGGAAAGAGAAATGTAATATAGGCCAATGGATGGTTAAATACCATAAGTTCAATCAAGATTCAAGTCTATCCTAGTATATAGCGCCCATTGAATGGCGATGACCAAACGGCTGTGTAATGACCCAACGGGTGTGGACATGCTGTGTTACCTTATCGGTTTAAGTCTAAGCATCCTCTAGTTCTTAACCCTTTATCTCGCTCCAGGCATTTGTGGGTTGTTTTTGGCCCCTTCTTCAGGTCCCTGAGTAATTGGTCCGATTGACCCAGAAACACATTGGACTTTGACTTTAATAAACCAGCATGAACTCTACTATCTTGCCTTGTCATTTGTCTCAATCATTGCCCTGGTGGTTTGCTCATTGGTGGTTTAGGAGCAGGTGGAAACGCAACAAAACCAGGGTCCACCCATACCTGTTGGTGTGCACTATTCAGTATTGGGCCTGATTCAGTGAATGTTTTGTGGACATCTTCTTTAGTAGCTACCCTTATGGAGTGCTCTCTATGAATTTTATTCTGGGTGGAACTATGGAATGTCTATACTGACTTTTAGACTTTTTTTGTGCATCATGTTGACAGTGCACTAAAATAATGATAATAATGATAATAATGATAATAATAATAATGATAATAATAATAATAATAATAATAATAATAATTATAATAAATTTCCCCCATTTTTAGTAGAGAATCCCACTGTTTGTACTATGAGGCACATGGTGAGAGGTGGCCCGGCCCATGTTTGTTCACATCACCTAAGTCAGCCGGTGGTTACAACATGTGCAGGGATCCTTTTTCCATAACTCCTACACATTGGTAAACAAGAATGTGTGGAGTTATCTTAAAAATCATAGATCAGGAGATGGTGGTCCAAAAAAGTATCAGATCCTTCTCTTAAGGCCCTATTACACAAAGCGATTATCGGTTTCTGAGCGGATAGCCCGCTTGGTTGGGTGTGATGTCTACCCGCATCGGAAGAAGGCCCCATTGTAAATTTCCCTACAAGGACCTCTTTGCTCTATGAACACCTTTGGTTCATACTAAGATATTTTCATATTCTGTTCGGAAATGTAAATGACTTCCATGTAGCTTTCTCGGAGATTGCTGTATGAAGCCTCCTGCTCAGCACTTACGTGAAGGTGACTTGCGTCCCATCCAGCCACTTCCAGATGTGATTATCTACTGGGTCTCGTCTCAGTCCGATCCAGTATCTCCTTTTGTTCATAAATAAATTTTTTATAGTATCCTAGGAATAGTAACGATTACTGCTTTTAATCTTCATATAGTGGAGAATATAATTATATAATATATATTAGGAAGGATAACTGTTGGGTGTTTGCCGTTTCCTGTATACAGCTCTTACCGATTCAGTCTGGTCCTTTATCATGACAAGAACAGAGTTCACTTTGTAGCATTCATCTCGAGCCGCATCCCAGGATAATTCATCCTCAGAGACATAATAACAGGAGGAGCCAATCCCTCGCCAGCCAAAAGGGCACAATGTGCAGATACTCTCTGTGTGAATATACAGCAGTTAGCAACAATTAAAAAAATAATGGTTAGAAAAAGCTATTTCCTAGTTCATAATGAAAACAACATAAGCTAACTTGCAAACCTAGGTTCGTGTTAGGGTATGTTCACACTGAGGAATGGGCAAACAATTTCAAGCGGAATCCATGCTTAATTTTATGCGTATTCCACTTGAAATTCCACCCGTGAATTATGTACAGGGCAATGTCCCATTGTGTTCAATGAGATTTCTACTCTGTTGCTCACAGTGTAATTTACTTACAGAATATTCCGCCGGGCAGGTTAAATAGGGTGTAGTGAAGGGAGGAAAGCAGAAAAACACACAAAAGTATATTTGCAGTTCAAGAATTAAAAAATAAAAATAAAAGTGTAGATAGTTGTAGAAAGAAAGGATAGCACCCACAGCAAACTCAAAACATACAGACCTCACAAGCAGCAGATATTACTGTAAAGCACTACAGCAACAGGTTTTCAACAACAAATCCTTCCCCAACATCGCTGTGGTACTTTTTATTTCACCCATTTTTATACTGGTTTTTCCAACACCCTTTGCCCCAAACCACTGGTACCGTTGCATAGCCATGGTCTTTTTCCATGTGCATTCCCGGAGTCCAAATAGCTCCTGGTGCTGTTAATTTCAGAAAAACTATGGAGGAGATTTATCAAACGTGGTGTAAAATGAAACTGTCTCAGTTGCCCCTAGAAACCAATCAGATTCCACTTTTCATTCCTCACAGGCTCTTTGGAAAATGAAAGGTGGAATCTGATTGGTTGCTAGGGGCAACTGGGCCAGTTTCATTTTACACCATGTTTGATAAATTTCCCCCTATGTTTTAATCTAGAGAAGCAGTGTCAATGAGGCGGAGCCTAAAGCCCTAGAGCCTAGAAGATTCTTTCCACCCTCCCCTCCCCATGGATGTAGCTAATAAGTAAGGAAGCAAGAAGAAAGAGGTGCTCCTGGTCTAGGGAACTTATGCTCTTGGCCCCGCCTCATTGACACCGCTGCTCCAGTTTAAAAGATAATTTTGGTGGTGGTGGGGGTGGGCTCGATGGAGAGTGTAAGCCTACAGATTCACCTTATTTTTATATCTGTATGCAGGGTGTGAAGCTCAGTATTAAGAAAGTTACCAGCATAAAATGTTGGCCTAAATACACAAGGACCACTTAGTATTTGCCCTAATATTTATATTGCCCTCCAGTTCAGGAATGAGTAATGTTCAGCAAGACCCAATGAAAAAAAGAGCCGATAAAAACAAGATAAAAAATACAGTATTTTTGCTCAGTATTTTGCAAGCTAAACCAGGAGTGGATTGAAAACACAGAAAGGCTCTGTTGTGTTCACACAGTGTTGAAATTTAGTGGATGGCCACTATTTAATGGCAAATAACAGCCGTTATTAAATTAACGACAATTATCTGCCATTTAATGGCGGCCATTTAATCAATTTCGACAGTGTGTGAACAAAACATAGTCTTTCTGTGTTTTCAATCCACTCCTGGTTTGGGTTGCAAAATACTGAACAAAACTACTGTGTGGGAACATGGCCTTACATAGAAATACAGACTACATCCACCAACAAGAATTACCGCCATCTATGTCCGCTACTTACCCAGCGTCCTGTTTATGTGCTTTAGGTTTACCATCAGCATGTCCTGTAATTTCACTACAACATAAAACAGATGTGTACAGTACGAGAAATAGAGGCAATGCGGCACTTGCCAATTCTTCACCGTATGTTTTATTGAACCATCTTCACGGTCAGTAAAGTACAGATAGGCAACGAACGTTTCACGCTTAGTCGCGCTTCATCAAAGCCACAGATGTGTACACAGCAAGTAAGTATAGCATTTCATAGAAAAATAATACAGTGGACCCTTTACAAAGAACACCCCTGATCTAGTCCAGGTTTTTAAAATGAATTTCTAACTCCTCATATCCTATGGATGTAGCGTCATTTATAAGAGGACCACCTCCCTAGCAATCCATTCTTTACAACAATTCTTATGGTCGTCTCAAACTGGATTTACTCAATTGTTTCAGTTTACACTAAATCATCCGATTCTGTTCTTTGGATTGGTCAGCATAGTCAACCAATGAAATAGTTGGTTCTTATAACTGTTCAGTTCTGTCAATCTCCATTGTTTATCCTCATGATTTATTATTATTATTTTTTTTTTTTTAAATTCTGTACAGGTTAATTTCTTCCTATATCTTTATAGCGGTCTGTGCCCTGCTTTATTGTACAACTCTCCCCCTGAATCCCTTACATACATATGAAGTTAAATGTAAAAACCCCTGACTGTTGTAGCCACCACTAGATGGAGCCGAAGGGCTTCCTGTATACACACTGGCCTAGATTTATCAAACCTTTAAACAAAAACTGGGGCGAACTGGCCAGAGTAACCAGAGCTGTACCACAGCTGGGCTGTGATTGGTTGCTATGGGCAGTTTCTATTTTACACACTTTGATAACTCTGGGCCCCTTGCACCTAAAGGGGTATTTCCATTTAAGCATTGACTATCACAACAGTCAGACCCCACTGGTCACAAGAGCGGGAACAGGCTCCCGACCCCCGCTACAGCCCCCTATACTCACCTGATCCCGCTGGGTCCCCCTTCTGGATCCGGTCGGGTCATGGAGATATCAGCCGCTGCAGCCCGGCGCGCGCGCTGAGATATGAGTCCAACGCTCATAGAGAATGATGGAGCGCTGGACTCGCCTGTCATTCTCTATGAGCGTTGGACTCATCTCTCACTGCGCGCGCTTGGCTTCATCGGCTGAGATCTCCGTTACCCGACCGGATCCAGAAGCGGGATCAGGTGAGTATAGGGGGCTGTAGCGGGGGGTCGGGAGCCTGTCACCCCGGCACGGGGGGTGACAGGTTCCCTTTAAAGAATGAAATGCATTGTATATTTGTGGCCAGCACACCATTAAAGGGGTACTCCAGCGAAAATCTTTTTCTTTCAAATTAACTGAATTTTTAAACAGAAGTAAATTACAAATCTATAAAACTTTCTGAAATCAGTGGATTTGAAAGAAAAAGATTTTCACTGAATAACCCCTTCATTTTTTTTAGGTAGCCAAACAATTATTATTATGGAGCTCTAAACCCAGAAATGTTCAGCGACACCATGAAGAATGTATCGAAAGCAAAATTTTTGCTCACGTGAGGGGTTCTGGCAATCAGATCCCGACGATGAACATGTATGCTCCCATGCTCCATTTAGGGTATAGGCAGCCACGAGTATCTATTTTAAAGGGATTTTCAGCCCTATAAATTTGATGGTTTATCCTCAGGATAGCCTATCAATATAGGACTGGAGGGGTTCAACGCTTGCTGATCAGCTGCTACGGCCTCTGACAGGCTGAGCGGACCGCACAAGCCATGACCTAGGTCCCAGCTCAAACCAGGAAGGGGCCGGGGACTGGAGCGGCGGTACGTGGCCACCAGCACCTCCCCCACCACAGCAATTGTTAAAAAAAGTAGCTTTGCCCAGACATCTCCTTTAAATCTATGCCTATGCAGTGGAAATATATAGGGGGGAGATTTATCAAACATGGTGTAAAGTGAACCTGGCTCAGTTGCCCCTAGCAACCAATCAGATTCCACCTTTCATTTTCCAAAGAGTCTGTGAGGAATGAAAAGTGGAATCTGATTGGTTGCTAGGGGTGACTGAGCCAGTTCTACTTTACACCATGTTTGATAAATCTCCCTCAATTTGTATATATGAAGAACTTGGTGGTATAACCACTTTACCTGTATGTATAAATAATGAAATGAAGTTTAAAAAATAATTATACAGAGATATACTTACCCATTGTGTTATTGAGATCAGCCACGTCCGCCTTCAGATTGGCCCGATGCACCTTGGCCTTCATCTGGAGATCTGAGGCTGTAGGGATAGAGCATTGCTAATCATGTGATATAACTGGGCTATGATATGCTATGACCATGCTATGCAATTATTGGGATAGAAGAAGACTATGGTTTTCATATGATAGGATTATGATATCAATTAACCCCTTCAGGACTGGGCTGATTTTGGCCTTAAATGGGTTGTCCAGCGAAAATCTTTTTCTTCAACTGGTGGCAGAAAGTTATATAGATTTGTAATTTACTTCTATTAAAAAATCTCAAGTTTTCAAGTACTTATTAGCTGCTGTATGTCCTGCAGGAAGTGGTGTATTATTTAAAGTCTAACACAGTGCTCTCTGCTGCCACCTCTGTCCGAAACAGGAACTCTCCTGAGCAGTAGCAAATTCACATAGAAAACCTCTCGTGTTTCTGTCTCGGCCAGAGGTGGCAGCAGAGAGCACTGTGTCAGACTGAAAATAAAACAACTTTTTCTGCAGGATATACAGCAGCTGATAAGCACTGGAAAACTTGGGATTTTTTAATAGAAGTAAATTACAAATGTAATTTAGCGGGACACCAGTCTCACTTTGTGCGGTTACATCTCTGTGATGCTATAACTTATCCAAGCGATTCTGAGATTCAGTTTTCATGTGAAATATTGTACTTTAGGATTGTGGTAAATTTTGGGCCAATATCCGTCCAATTTTTTTGTGAAATATGTCAATTTTTCATGGAAAAAAAATGAGAAGATTAGTATTTTTTCCTACTTCGGCTGATTATCAATAACTTACTTCAAAGATTTAAGAGTTTTAATAGGGACAAATATGCTGATTCTATCAATTGTGAAGACAGCCTAAAGGGGTGTGAATACTTTTTCAACCATTCTAGACAATGATAATAGAGAAAACATTTTCATTAAAACTTTCCCATTTTTTTTAAAGCTTATATACAAACTGATATGTCTGCGAGAACATCTCATAAGAAAATGACATGGCCCTTTTAAATTGTGGCCTGCTTGTGAAATTTCATCTATATCTTCTGTGTATTTCCTTTGTAATAACAGCAGGTGGCAGCAGAGAACTGGTGAGAAGTATGAGAGTTTGATCACAGAGCTTCAGTGAATATACTGTATGTTTTTCTATCATTCTTTTCTGATACGGAGTGACCAAGAGTCCTTGCCGTCTGACATGGGTCTGGGCCTGTTTATTCCTTCCCCAATCTTTAGATATAGCTGGGAGAAGCGTGTACATGTATGCTTCATTTCATGGGGTGATGATGACGCCAAGTAATTTAGCAGAAACCACTTTACATAAATAGATCTGGCTGCCTCTATATTGGGATAATGAAAGGTTACAAAATACAGATGATATTACCAGTTTGCTCTAAGTCGGTCACTTTTGCTGAGACAGTGATGTCTGTAAATGGAAAAAAGAAAAAATATCTTAAAAAAAAGAGTTAAACAAACTCACGCATTATTTTAACCCTTTGAGGACCAAGTCCAAAACGACCCATTTTGATCTTTGCGCTTTCGTTTTTCCCTCCTCCCCTTCTAAGAGCTCTAGCACTTTCAGTTTTCTATCTACAGGGCCATGTAAGGGCTTATTTGTTACAGGAATAGTTGTACTTTGTAATGGCGTCTTTCATTTTACCATAACATGTATAATGGAATCCCAAATATATTATTTATGAAGATATAAATAGGTGAAATCGTAAAAAAAGAATGCAATATGGTAAAGTTTGGGGGGTTCCTGTGTCTACGTAATGCACTATATGGTAACAGCGACATGATACCATTATTCTATCGGTCAGTCTGAACACAACCATATAAAATGGGACTATTGTGACGCTTATAACGGTTTTATTTTTTCACCTATGAGGCTGTATGGGGTGTCATTTTTTCCGCCATGATCTCTAGTTTTTATTAATACCATATTTGTGAAGATCGGATGTTTTGGTCACTTTTTATAAATTTTTTTTATATATAATGTAACATAAAATCGGTAATCCGCGCACTTTTTTCCCTCTTTTCTTGTACGCCGTTCGCAATGACGCTTGTTATATTTTAATAGATCGGACAATTATGCACGCTACGGTATATTATATGTTTATTTATATAATGGGAAAGGGGGGTGATTTAAACTTTTATTGGGGGAGGGGTTTTGGGGTTGTGTGTTAGTGATTTTAACTTTTTTTTTAGACATTTTAAGTCCCTTTGGGGGACTTGTACATACACTACTTTGATTTTATACACTGATCATTGCTATGCCATAGGCATAGCATTGATCAGTGTAATCGGCGCTCTGCTCATTGAGCCTGCCTGTGCAGGCTCAGTGACCAGAGCGCCGATCAGACCGCACGGAGGAAGGTGAGAGACCTTCGGTTGTCCGTTTTAATGATCACACTGCGGGGGTCCCAATCGGTAAGTGACGGGACTCCCCCTGTCACTTACACTTAAAACCCACGGCCGCGCCGCGATCACAGTGTTTAAGGAGTTATTGTCACGCTGCAGCGTGTCATTAATGGTGAGGTGCCAGCTGCTTATTGCAGCCTGCCCCCACCTGCTATGAAGAGCGCTCCGCTCTGTGGCGCGCTTCATAGCTCAGGACGTACCGGTACGTCCAGTGTCATCTGGGCACAGACTTCCAGGGCGCACTGGTACGTTCAAAGGAGAAGTCCAGCAAATTTTTTTATTAAAGTATTGTATTGCCCCCCAAAAGTTATACAAATCACCAAAATACACTTATTACAGGAAATGCTTATAAAGTGCTTTTTTCCCTGCACTTACTACTGCATCAAGGCTTCACTTCCTGGATAACATGGTGATGTCACTTCCTGGATAACATGGTGATGTCACTTCCTGGATAATATAGTGATGTCACTTCCTGGATAACATGGTGATGTCACTTCCTGGATAACATGGTGATGTCACTTCCTGGATAACATGGTGATGTCACTTCCTGGACAGCATGGTGATGTCACGACCCGACTCCCAGAGCTGTGCGGGCTGTGGCTGCTGGAGAGGATGATGGCAGGGGGACACTGAGGGACACAGGGCACTGGAGGGACACAGAGCATCCCCCTGCCATCATCCTCTCCAGCAGCCACAGCCCGCACAGCTCTGGGAGTCGGGTTGTGACATCACCATGTTATCCAGGAAGTGACATCACCATGTTATCCAGGAAGTGACATCACCATGTTATCCAGAAAATGACATCACCATGTTATCCAGGAAGTGACATCACCATGTTATCCTGGAAGTGAAGCCTTGATGCAGTAGTAAGTGCAGGGAAAAAAGCACTTTATAAGCATTTCCTATAATAAGTGTATATTGGGGATTTGTATAACATTTCATGGGCAATACAATACATAAATAAAAATTTTCGTCTGGCTTCTCCTTTAACATATATAGGTTAATAATTTAACTGGATATTGTGTTAGGCTCAGTTCACACTGCATTTTTGCAAACTGTTCTATTTATTCATTTTATGCGGAAAAACGGATCAAAACGCATCCTTTTTTTAGCGTACCATGTTAAAGGGATACTAAATTGTCTAAATTGGAATTTTCTCTGTTCCTGGACAAGCTGTTCCTAGCAATTTGATATGTACAGGGTAAATATTTCCTTAGTGTTTACTCACAGCGTAAGAATATGAAGCCAGTGATGCCAGCTAAGGCGATGAAGATGATGACGGTCAGTCCTATCAGCACCACCATCTTTGATCTTCCAGATCTCGGCTGATTACGATTTGGCATTACTAAAACACAAAGAATGGGCTGTATGTATTATAAGGACCTTCCAGGGATTATATCAATATATCATATACTGTGTTAAATTACCTTCTAAGTCTGGGAATGTATTTTTATCTGATGTATAAGAAAAGAAATGAGAAACAATTAATGGTTAATAATAATCTGTCATTTAAGTTGCCATACATACAATTTTAAGTCTCTCTCCTACTGTATTTATTATCTACAGTGGTGCCTTGGATTACGAGCATAATTCGTTCCAGGACCGCGCTTGTAATCCAAATCCACTCTTAAACCAAAGCAAATTTTCCCATGTGAAATCATAGAAATGCAGACAATTGGTTCCACACCCCAAAAATAATGATTTATTATTCTGAATAACATGTAGAACAGATGAAACAATGAGAAACAGCAGAATATGTGATATTATAAGTTACTGTACAGTATAACAATCAGCATGTGGAGTATAATGTATAGTAAGTGCATAAACCTGAAAACACAGCAGCAGTTTGTAGATACAGGATGGAGCTGCACATACGCATAATGCAGGAGCGTAGTACAACAGGCTAGAATAGAGAGGCAGGGCTGCTGTCAGAGGTCTGTGTGGTCACATGACTGCAATGGGGAAGGGTGTGTGTTTAGCATGGACCAATCAGGAAGGAATGAGCAGGGCAGATGTGAGCACAGTATAGCAGCACTCTCTGTCCAGGGAGAGAAGGGTTACAGCTATGGAGAGATTACCTCCACAGTCCTGTCCCCTGATCCAATCCCCAGCCTGAAGTGGATCTGGTATGATTTGGAAGGTGAGGGAGACTTCCTGGGTCAGAGTACAGGGCTGTAGACCCCGCTATGCAGACCATGCCCCTCCTCCACTCCCCCTCCCACTCAGTACAGGGAGCTCTTAAACCAAAGCAATGCTCTTAAACCAAGTCACAATTTTGAAAAACTGTGAGCTCTTCTTGCAAAACGCTCTTAATCCAAGTTACTCTTAAACCGAGGTACCACTCTATCTATCTATCTATCTATCTATCTATCTATCTATCTATCTATCTATCTTTCTATCCATCAATTATCCAGTAGGAAGGTGGATAAGAACAAGATGAAGCAGGTGATATAGAAAGTTGTGAAAAAGAAGGATCTGAGGCAAAATAATGGAGGTAAAGTAGATGAATAAAAAGGTGAATGAGAAAGAGAAGAAGAAAGATGTGTATAAGATGGTAAAATAGTAGTTATAGGGAACCAATCACGAAAAAAACGTCCATAAAGCTAAGGAAACGTGCTGGTACATCAGCCAGCACGCTTCCCAAACATCCCCCTGTACCCCCCGTGATCCCCTCTATTAGTCAGTATTCGTACTTTGATTAAGTCCCGCGCTGTATGTAAATCTCCGCCAAGTAGTCACTGTGGGCGGATTTAGTCATTGTCCTGGGCGGCAGAAAGCGCTGTAATCACGCCCACAGGCAGGGTTGTATTTACAGCTGCTGCTGCCCTAGGTACTAAACCTGAAGACGCCCCATCCACACGCACCTATTGGCGATACCAGACCTGACAAATACCACCATACCCCCACCCCCCTGGAAAAAAACACCAGATTTACTGGCAAGTCTGAACGGGAGGAGGGAAACTAAAAAAATAAAAACAAAAAAATAGTTTTTTCTGTCCCCCTGCTCCCTGGTGCTGCCCCCCTGCAAGGTGCTGCCCTAGGCACCGGACCACGGGTGCCTAGTGGTAAATACGGCCCTGCCCACAGGGGACGTGATTGAAAGTCGTGCATTCCACTTACGTCAGCCGGGGCTTGCGTTCCACGTTGGCGGCGCGTCGACGTCTTCAGGACGCTACACATGCGCAGTACGGAGGGAGACGAGGCCGACGTACTGCGCATGCGCGGCGTCCTGAAAACGTCAGCGCACCGCCGACGTGGAACGCAGGCCCCAGCTGACGTAAGTGGAACGCACGACTATCAATCACGCCCCCTGTGGGCGTGATTACAGCACTTCCTGCCGCCCAGGACCATGACTAAATCTGCCCACCGTGACTACTTGGCGGAGATTTACATACAGCGCGGGACTTAATCAAAGTACGAATACTGACTAATAGAGGGGATCACGGGGGGTACAGGGGGATGTTTGGGAAGCGTGCTGGCTGATGTACCAGCACGTTTCCTTAGCTTTATGGCCGTTTTTTTCGTGATTGGTTCCCTTTAAGGATATGGTAACTGAAGGTCAAAGAGAAAGAGGAGAAGAGGGTGAGAAGGGGGTGAAAGAGGAGAAGAGATTGAAGAGGAAGAATTGGAAGAGATAGAGGAAAATGTGAAGAAGGAGAGGAATGAATGGGAAATAAAGTAGAACAAGGTGAAGAGAGAAGTGAAAGGGAATGAGAAGAAGGTGAAGAAGATGAAGGTAAATGAGCAGGAGGTGGGAAGAAGATGAAGAAAAATATATAGAAGGAGTAGAAGAATGGGAAGGAGGTAAAGAATAATTGGATAATGATAGTGAATGATAGGGAAGGGAGAGAAGGTGAAGATGGGAGACACAGGAAAGAAAGGAATTAAAGAAGAAAATGATACAAGGGAATGAGGAGGTGAAAGTGAATAACGAGAGGGGGGATGATGAAGGTGAAGAAAGAGGAGAAAAGAGAAACATGAAGTGAAGAAGTGAGAGGAGAAAGGAATGAAAAAGAACATGAAAGAGGAGAATAAATATACACTAAACAACAAGAAGGTTAGAGAGAGAATGGTAACGATTTAAAATAAGGTGAATGGGAAGAAGGTGAAGAAAGTAAATGAGAGGAGGTGAAGGTGATAAAGGAGGAGGAGGAGCAATAGAGAAAGGAGAATGAAAGCCTACTGTAACAATGCTACATATCTATCAGGTCTGGTTGCTGTATTTTAGACTATTGACACCAAATCACATTACCTGAGATATCTGAAAATGCTGCATTAACTGCTCCAGAGGAAAAATCAAGACCTGACAACAAGAGAAAATAACACATTTAAACTGATTTCTTTATTTCTCTTTGTCTTATTCTAGCCTGCCAATATGTAGCAGAACTAGACTGCATTTTACTCATGTATAACTTACTTATGTATCACAGAATGTGAAGGGTATATCACCTAGCTGTATGTGCCTCTATTACTGTATGTGCCTCTAATACTGTGTGTGCCTCTAATACTGTATGTGCCTCTAATACTGTATGTGCCTCTAATACTGTATGAGCCTCTAATACTGTATGTGCCTCTAATACTGTGTGTGCCTCTAAAACTGTATGTGCCTCTAATACTGTATGTGCCTCTAATACTGTGTGTGCCTCTAATACTGTATGTGCTTCTAATACTGTATGAGCCTCTAATACTGTGTGTGCCTCTAATACTGTATGTGCCTCTATTACTGTGTGTGCCTCTAATACTGTATGTGCTTCTAATACTGTATGAGCCTCTAATACTCTATGTGCCCTTTGTAATGTACTGTACAGGAGGCTGAAACATGGCTCCTATTTCAGAATTTCAGTCTCAATTGTCCTGTGCTGTAAAATGCTATTATGGCAATCTGTTCATCAGCAAAACATCAGTATGATGGATACCCATACTTATCAGCTGCTGTATATCCTGCATGAACTGGTGTATTCTTTCAAGCCTGACACAGTGCTCACTGCTGCCACCTCTGTCCATGTCAGGGACTGTCCAGAGCAGTAACAAATCCCCATAGGAAACCACTCCTGCTCTGGACAGTTCCTGACATGGACAGAGGTGGCACCAGAGAGCACTGTGTCAGGCTGAAAATAAAACATTTCCCGCATGACATAAAGCAGCTGATAAGTATAGGAAGTCTTGATATTTAAAAAGGACCTGTCACCCCCCATGCTGGAGTGACAGGCTCCCGACCCCTAGCTAGATCCCCTTATACAGACCTCATCTGGCCGAGTCCCGCTCCCAGAGCTGGTCCCGGGACGGAGATATCCCGGTCAGAAGTCGGGACGGCTCCATAATGGGGGCTATCTCACTGGGCCTCCCTGAAGCTGAAGGCCCCAGTGGTAGCCCAGATTGCCCTCATTATAATATGCCTATAATCTATTATACTCACCTATAGGTGGTGGCTGAAAGCCTGGAGTTTCTCTTGGATTTATTCCTATGGATACATAAAATGAAAATAAATATGAATGATGCAGCTTAACAGAAGACATATCATGCATCTTGTCATCTCCTATGGGTACATATATATATATATATATATATATATATATATATATATATATATATCTTACCAATTTGTGAGTTATACAGTTAATCCTACTTTATTTGTTGGATTTTGGTCTAAATGGTGATCCCCATAATGAATGAGTACACACATCTTGAATTGGTTGGGGTCCCAGTGTTCTGGGATAACTAATGGGGACGACTTGAAATGAGAATACTAAAAATTGAATAGAAGGAGAAATTTAAAACAAGACCATTCTGAAGAAAGATATAAAAGCTAGGAGTAAGTAACACAGGACTTACCCTTCTGGGGTGTTGTCCACACAGAGGGAGGTTGTTTTGCAGGTTTTTCCATACCTAAAGTTCAGATAACATATGTTACTTCTCACTGGAGAATTGTATTGGATTATAATAGAAATCATATCTAACCAATAAGTTATAAATTCACTTTTATTTTCCAAATAAAAGTGTGTGTGTGGGGGGGGGGGGGGGTGGTGGTGGAAGGGGGGGGTGGACCTTTCTGACCTGTGAATTCAGTGTTTTATGTGCCAAGACAGTCTCCAAACTGCAAAACTGCTTGTCTCCTCCTCCTGCTTACTCATCCCCCCTTTCCCCCTCCCCCCTTTATAGTTTTCATGTAGCACAAAAATAGTATGGTAAAATGTTAATGTACAGGAATCGGTCGTAATTGTCTATTCAGATTAAGGAAAAGTTCTAGGTGCTCTGCTATTAAATGTTGGAATGAAAATATAGTGTATTTCACAAAGAGCACGTTACCTATAGATAATCAATAGATAAGTAAAAGAGCTGAGTTTGTCAGTGAATATACATTACATTTCAAAGCAAAGTCATCTTTGATCGCATTCTTCATCTTCCTATTCGCCCTGGAGGGCAAAGCTGGTGTTGGGTCACAAGGATTGGCGTTCTCATAATCATCATCATCGTCATCGTCTTGACTGAGAGAGCAGACTGGACATAGAGATATAGGTGATATGAACTTAGTGATGGGATGCGCAGCTGCAATCTACACGGAAGCCATAATTCATATGGGAAAATGAAACACTATCTACTACCCACTGCAAAGTAAACCAAAGATACTTCCTGAAGCCACTTTGGCTAAAGGACATATTACACTGGATGATTATAGGCCAAAATAGGTTATTATCCCCACATGTAGTAGGACCAGTGATCAGAAGACGAAAGATCGAAGGGGAGATTTATCAAATTTGTGTAAAGTAGAATTGGCTCAGTTGCCCCTAGCAACCAATCAGATTCCACTTTTCATTCCTCACAGATTCTTTGAAAAATGAAAGGTGGAATCTGATTGGTTGCTAGGGGCAACTGGGCCAATTCTACTTTACACCGGTTTGATAAATGTCCTCCCAAATGTTCATTTGTCGGCTAATCATTCGATTACGATTAGAGATGAGCAAACCTCGAGCATGCTCGAATCTATCCAAACCCGAACTTTCGGCATTTGATTAGCTGGGGCTGCTGAAGTTAGATAAAGCCCTAAGGCTATGTGGAAAACATGGATACAGCCAATGACTATATCCATGTTTTCCACATAGCCTTAGAGCTTTATCCAAGTTCAGCAGCCACCGCTAATCAAATGCCGAACGTTCGGGTTCGGATCGACTCGAAGCCGAACGCGGTTCGCTCATCTCTACTTACGATGTAAAAAGAATATTCTGCTGTCAGATGCACATTCACCGATGTAATAGGGGGTGTGCGGCCAACAACTACTTAAAGCAAAGAGCCACATGAACAATCTAGCAATTATTCATATATTCCTGGCCACAGGATAATTAAAGGGGTTATCCAGCGCTACAAAAACATGGCCACTTTTGTCCCACTCCTGTCTCCAGTTCAGGTTTGGTTTGCAATTAAGCTCCATTTACTTCAATGGAAGTAAAGAGTTTCAAACCCCACCCAATCTGGAGACAAGAGTGGTGCAAAAGTGGCCATGTTTTTGTGGCACCAACCTACAGTAGGAGAGAAGTGCTCGTTTAAAGTGCCGTTTTGGCCATGTAATAGAACTGGACTCCAACCTTGTTCACATGGGGCTTGGTAGGTGCAGTGGGGCTGGTCTGGGCTACTGACTGGAGGATTTTCCTGGATTGTGTTCCTTATATCAATAGCAAATCTTAGGAGGAAAAGTGACTTGCGGCTAAATATTATAGTTTACTGATTATATGTGAAATCTGGATGTCATGACACTTGACCCTCTACTAGTTTTGTCAATAAAAACTGATGCATATTATAAAGAAAACCATAAAAGAAAAAAAAATTCCAAGTTTCTCTGAGAAGCTTTAGGGATTGGGAATTCTTCACACTAAATTCTTGAAGGAGTTTTAGACTTCAGTACTCCTGGAGTATTCTTTGTTAGCAGTGGGAGAAACATGGGTGGACAGATGTCACCAATGTCTTGTACCAAGGCAGTGGGCAAAAATGTTAGTTATTCAGAGCTGGTGGAATACATTCTAAACTATATTCAGACAGAAGGCCATGATGAAGACGGAGATGTGGTCAGAAACAGGTTGAGACTTATATTGTACCAGCATAAAGTTATCATAAAAAGCTCCCATAAATAAACCAATTATATACCCCCAAAAGAGAAATTATATAGGCCACACCATTTGAATAAAAAAAAAAAAAATTTCTTTAAACATACAGAAAAAAGTACACATAAAGGATATATTTAGAAATTAATAAAGTAATTACCCATGCTGTATAGTAGGTCAATCCTCACTATTGCGATCCGGGTGGGCGAACTGGACGTCATCGCACACACACACCCAGATCACAATGCTAACGATTCACCTACTACACAGCATTGGTAATTACTTTATTAGTTTATTTATTCAGTTGTTACGCCTTTGTGTCCCCCCTCAAATGGTGTGGACCATATACAGTAATTTCTTTTTGAGGTATATGGTACAAAAATTGCAATGATCATCCGTGAGGTGATTTTTTTTTTCTGTTTCCTGGACAATGGTTTGCTGGTAAATGACACGGTGGCTAAGCACCATTATATTTGGAAGGAGCTTTATATACCAGGTTCTGCTTGAGCAGCCATCTATAAAGTGTGCTTCCTGTACTGAAGCAAATAGAGGAGTGAGCAACCTCTGCAGCTGGGTAAAAATAGATGGTCCCAAGGGAGGTTAAATACAAAAATATATAAAATATGCAAAAAATTTTCTTTTTGTTTTATTTGTTTTATCAGAGTATCAGTCTTGTAATAAATATCAATTACATTGTGGAGAAATGTTAAGGCTATGTTCACACTACAACACAAAATCCAAAAACAAAGGAACTGGAATGCAAGACCAATATAAATATGAATGTTTTTTATTATTATATCAAAAAAAGATTATTAAAAAGTACATAATGGGGGGGCTAGAGCTAATACAAATCCCCATAAAAACGGTGGATCAAAGAATTTTTATACATAAAATGCTATATCATAAGGTAGGAGATAAATAAATAACCTACATATACAAATATATATATACTGGGCACTGGGTTGGTACTACATACAGAGAATACATAAATAAATAATCCCCACAGTGGGTATATGGCAGAAAAACATAAAGACACCATCAACAAATAATAAATATTACCCATACATGTCCTTAGTATATAGGTCCACCTCACCGTACACCCGACGCGCGTTTCGCGTGTTGCTTTATCGAGGGTGATGCCCCAAGTACTGAGCTCAGACCTTATAAACCCCAAATAGCCAATCAAACATATGCCCACCATGTGTATCAGATGGAGCAATCAGCCATACCGAGAAACCGGAAGTGGCGTCACTCGGACATGTGACCATGTTTCATCACATGACGGGCATACAACCTCTGCATAGATATATTCCCATATATATAAACCCCTACCTAAAGTCCTCCTTTTCAGAACTAACTATTGACCAGTCTCTCTTTTACAAATGGACCCTGTACCTCTGTTATATCCGCGGACAGTATCGCAAAACCGGAAATGACGCGCGTCACGTGACCACATCACATGACCGCGTCATTCCCGGAACCCCAGACGCCGGAACTGACGCTCGATGAGCGTCATCCAGCGTGAGTTGTCAATTGTGAATGCGGACACGTGACATCCAGCGGGTCACATGACCGGCCCGATGTCACATGACCGCATGTAATGTAAACAAAGCCCTAAATCGGATGGACACTAATAGTCCAGATCTGGTCCTACATTGTATGTATATACCGATATACATATACATTAACAAATAAATACATGCCCAACAATGAATAGTAAAAAATAATAAAATTATTAAAAAGGGAAATGCCCACCAGGGGATGAATACTGTGCACATGATAATAGTAAAAGTGTGTGTAAGATAATTAAAGTGTCAGTGCCAAAAAAGGTTAACAAAGTGCAAAACGTGCAAAAAAGTGAATACCAGTGCAAAAAAAGTGCCATGCTGTGAAAAGTGACAGAGAATACTTACCTAATAGATTAGATTAACTACATTTACTGCATAATGACATAAATTGATTAATTGCACATGCCTACATAGACAAATATCTTAAAAAAATTTTTTTTAGTTAAAAAAATATATATGGAAAAAATGCGAAAAAATACGTGCATGAACATATGTACATACATACCCTCGTACACACATACACACAGATACACATAAAAGAAAAAAGAAAATATATATAAAAAATATAGAAATAATAAATATAATGTATGTATGAGCAAGTGGGAAATATACATATATATACACACATACACACATAAACACACACATACACGTAGATACCATTCAAGTGATTCATGTGCATATATATCAAGGTACTCCAATGTGTGTGTAAATATGTGCACTCATATATAAATATATAAACGTGTGCACGTGCATATGCACACACATGTGCATATACAAGACCAAAATGAATAAATAGTGTAAGAAAATGGTGTAAAATGTGCAAAGTGTGTAATATAAGGAAAGAAGGAGATTATTGTGGAAACATGATTGATGGAAACGTGAATACCAACGAGTGAATGTGAATGTGATGTGAATATAGTAAAAACACCAGTAAATGGTTATTTCTATGTATGGCATGTCGAAATGAGTGCAAAAATAAGTGATAAAAAATTGCGTGTCCTCTGACAATGTCCCATAGGTGTGTATATGTGTTGTGTAAAAGTGTTTAATAATAAAATAAATATGCAAAACACATACAAGCCCATAATCCATAATAGAACAGTATTGCATTTAATATTCAACCCAGTGCCACAGTACGGTACCCGAGGGACCACAAATATTTAAACCCTGTTTCTTCAGGATACATGGCAGATACCACATACATCAACATTATTGTAATATTCCGATAAAGTGAGGGTATGGTCTTAAAACTCATCTATGAAGACCAAAAAGTGTCAAGTGCTATATGTAAACAGTATAGAGTTACATCCCTAATTCCAAGTACAACCTGACAATAGGGCAAGGGGATTAAATAAGTCCAAATGTCGGATACGCGTATTTTAGATCTAATAGGCCTCATAGGAGGAATGGACGGAGGAAGGAGGAGCGGAGGAATGTCCGATTGGTCTATCCCTGAGCCATAGAACACCTACGAATGAAAAGAGGCATAAAAACAATTTTAATGAAAAACAAAGATAAAATGCCTCTAAAGAGGCAGATGTAAAAACATGTTAAAAACAGGGAAAAGGGGAAAGGAAGTAAAAATAAAGTAAAGGAGAGCCCCTTACTTTGACATAAAGGTAGTACAAAGGACCGTACTTGGCGATTTATTACTTGGAGAAAGTGAATCTGTGGTTTAAGAAGAGGGACTATCCCGAATATCTCCGTGTAGGTGTTCGCACTACGTATCATCATGATCGAATCTGAGGACAAAGAGAAGAGAAAAGGAAAAGGGGAGCCCATATGTCCATGGAGGAGAACAAGAAAAAGACTCAAAATTGTTGAAGTGTTATAAGAATGATACAAAACTATTGCCCTCGTTTAATCCATTCGGGGCTATTGTATTCAATAAATATATCCATTTGGTTTCCTTTTGGGCCAAGCGTTGTTTAAGATCACCTCCGCGAGCATTTAGATAGACTCGATCAATGCCCCTAAATTTCAGCAGGTTTTCATCACAATTATGCATTTGCTTAAAATGTCTGGGTATTGTCTTCAAGCCAGCAAGATCTGTAGTGTTTTTTGCGGCACGTATATCCAAAACGTGTTCTCTCACTCTTCTCTTAAGTTGGCGTGAAGTCATCCCCACATATATTTTCAGACAGGGACATACAGCATAGTATATGACACCCTTAGTCTCGCAGGTAATGGAGTGACATATCCTATATTCCTTTTTGTCATCTGAGCTGCGAAATCTTTCTTCACAGTCCATATTGGGACAGGCAATACATTTCCCACATGCTCGTGATCCCCATCTGGGACCTTTAGACCCAAATACATTTTTAATTGGAGCATAGTTTTGGGTGCGCATAGACCGCACTATCTAGGCCTCTTTGGTAGGATTATTGATTTTTCTGTGTTTATTTCACAGTTTCTTTTGGGCTAAAAATGGACTTTAGAACCAGAGATAAATCATGGGCAGTCCAATTGGACAAAGCACTTGGAGGTGAAGCAGTACAGAACCCCGAGGCAGTACAAAGGAGTACATTAAAATCGACATTAAAACGACTATTACATAAAAGAACACGCACTTGGTGGAACAAAACATCCCTAGAAAGCTACGTACAAAAAGGTCTCATTCCAAGAGGCCTACGGATTCAGGTATTTCCATCCTTTGAAATAGAAGATGAGGAATTTAAAAGAAAATGGGAGGAAGCGTGTACCACATGCTCTAGACAGTTCATGCAATTGATTATAGGACTAAATACAAAATCGATGGAAACCGTTGAACTTGAGATTGATGATGTACAAACTCAGTTCTTTTCTGAACAGACACAGGAGGATATAGAAAAAGCTAAAACGGAGATGGAGGACTGGTTTAACGAATGGGAGAAAAATATCCAAACAACTAAGGTGAAGAAATTCCAACGTGACATGAATGACTATGTCACCAACAAAGTTTATAGGTGGAAACAGCAACGGACCAAAATGGAACGTTCAGCATCCGTGACATCTCTGACCTCAGTGGGCAGAGAATCTAACGTGTCATCTGCAAGCTCACATGATTCAAGACGTGGCAAACGTAAGTGGGAGAACAACAAATACCCAAATACTTTTAAACGATTTACAAGGAACAGAGGGGAAGGCTTGGGACCCTCAACATCAAAGGTAATTAATCTTTCATCTATTCAATTGTCAGATATACAACTGCAAGTATTAGGGTTGGGACTGTCTTTTTCACCAGCTGCCAAAATTGATCATTTCACAGTGATTAAGGATTTACATCTTTTCGGGCGGAAACTCTTTTTTAAAAAATTATTTAAGGAAGAGGGTCCAGGGGAGAATACCATAGAACAAAATGCTATACAAACCTTGATTGACCTTTTGGACGAACAGGATCCAGAAGCTGAGAACACGACACCAGGCAAGTTCCCGAAATCCCTCCTCCCTAGATCGAAAAAATTTCCCCCCCTGAGTACATGTCCCACGATAGATTTATTTATCAAAATGGTGTCACAAGAAATCGAGAAAATCCCCAGACATATGACTAGGGATAATTTGACACAACAGCAGAGACAGGCCCTACATGATCTGTCGAATATGAAAGATGTGGTGATAAAACCTTCTGATAAAGGGGGGAATGTAGTAATTTGGCCAACACAACTATACGAGAAAGAGATGTATCGTCAATTAAGAGACATCAACTGCTACAAAAAACTAACGTTTAACCCCCTTTCTCGTTTCCAAGCAGAACTATCACATCTCATGATGACAGCATGCGAAAGGGGAGCATTGACCAACAAACAAGTAGAAGCTCTTACAGTCAAAGAACCCATGATTGCAACAATATATCTTCTACCGAAGATCCATAAAGACATCACGAATCCACCAGGACGACCTATAGTCTCAGGTAATGGTAACTTCTGTGAATTGCTTTGCAAGTATGTGGACCACATGTTACGCCCACTTGTGGAAATATTACCCTCCTACATAAAAGACACCACAGATTTGTTGACAAAAATAGATGGTATACAATTGGAAGAGGATATGTATATAGTAACATGTGATGTTGAATCATTATATACATCTATCCGACACCATGACGGTATAACAGCGGTGCGCACGTTTCTTCTCTCGAGTGGATATCCATCTGAACTACAGACCTTCATTGTGGAAGCATTGTCATTTGTATTGACACACAATTTTTTCATTTTTAAAGGGACATACTACCTACAGCTCCAGGGAACAGCTATGGGGGCAGCATGTGCGCCCTCATATGCTAATTTATTCCTGGGGCTGTGGGAAAGGGAAATCTTCCAGGTGGATCCAGTACCTGGGACAGAACGAGTATACACATGGGGCCGTTACATAGATGATGTGATCTTCATATGGCAAGGGACTACATCAGAACTGGAAGAATTTATTCTCCGGTTGAATCAAAACAACCGTAACATCAAACTTACCTACCATTACAGCCGTAAGGTAATAGAGTTTCTTGATGTGTCCCTACAGGTCGATGTCGACGGCTTTATACAAACCGACCTATATAGAAAGAAGACATCTGCTAATACGGTCCTCCATGCAAAGTCCTCGCATCCCGAACATCTTATAAAAAATATACCCGTGGGTCAATTTTTAAGGGAAAAAAAAAAATATATATACCCGTGGGTCAATTTTTAAGGGCAAAGAGGATCTGCTCGAATGATGAACTATTTGAGATACAAGCACGAGATCTGATGTCCCGCTTCCACGAACGAGGATACAGTAAAAGGTCAATAAAGAGAGCTTATAACAGAGCAAAGAATTCTGAGAGAAGAATATTGTTGCAACCCAAAAGTAAAGAACAAAGTGACCCACAGGTAAGGTTTATTACTAATTATAATTCCCAGAGCCGTGAACTCCATGCAGCCATTGAAAAATACTGGCCAATTTTATTGACAGATGCTGCGCTGAGAAACGAAATTAGTGTAAAGCCCTCAATCACATACAGAAGATCCAGAAATCTACGAGATCACATGGTAAGAAGCTTTTACGATCCTGCTCCAATTAAAAATGTATTTGGGTCTAAAGGTCCCAGATGGGGATCACGAGCATGTGGGAAATGTATTGCCTGTCCCAATATGGACTGTGAAGAAAGATTTCGCAGCTCAGATGACAAAAAGGAATATAGGATATGTCACTCCATTACCTGCGAGACTAAGGGTGTCATATACTATGCTGTATGTCCCTGTCTGAAAATATATGTGGGGATGACTTCACGCCAACTTAAGAGAAGAGTGAGAGAACACGTTTTGGATATACGTGCCGCAAAAAACACTACAGATCTTGCTGGCTTGAAGACAATACCCAGACATTTTAAGCAAATGCATAATTGTGATGAAAACCTGCTGAAATTTAGGGGCATTGATCGAGTCTATCTAAATGCTCGCGGAGGTGATCTTAAACAACGCTTGGCCCAAAAGGAAACCAAATGGATATATTTATTGAATACAATAGCCCCGAATGGATTAAACGAGGGCAATAGTTTTGTATCATTCTTATAACACTTCAACAATTTTGAGTCTTTTTCTTGTTCTCCTCCATGGACATATGGGCTCCCCTTTTCCTTTTCTCTTCTCTTTGTCCTCAGATTCGATCATGATGATACGTAGTGCGAACACCTACACGGAGATATTCGGGATAGTCCCTCTTCTTAAACCACAGATTCACTTTCTCCAAGTAATAAATCGCCAAGTACGGTCCTTTGTACTACCTTTATGTCAAAGTAAGGGGCTCTCCTTTACTTTATTTTTACTTCCTTTCCCCTTTTCCCTGTTTTTAACATGTTTTTACATCTGCCTCTTTAGAGGCATTTTATCTTTGTTTTTCATTAAAATTGTTTTTATGCCTCTTTTCATTCGTAGGTGTTCTATGGCTCAGGGATAGACCAATCGGACATTCCTCCGCTCCTCCTTCCTCCGTCCATTCCTCCTATGAGGCCTATTAGATCTAAAATACGCGTATCCGACATTTGGACTTATTTAATCCCCTTGCCCTATTGTCAGGTTGTACTTGGAATTAGGGATGTAACTCTATACTGTTTACATATAGCACTTGACACTTTTTGGTCTTCATAGATGAGTTTTAAGACCATACCCTCACTTTATCGGAATATTACAATAATGTTGATGTATGTGGTATCTGCCATGTATCCTGAAGAAACAGGGTTTAAATATTTGTGGTCCCTCGGGTACCGTACTGTGGCACTGGGTTGAATATTAAATGCAATACTGTTCTATTATGGATTATGGGCTTGTATGTGTTTTGCATATTTATTTTATTATTAAACACTTTTACACAACACATATACACACCTATGGGACATTGTCAGAGGACACGCAATTTTTTATCACTTATTTTTGCACTCATTTCGACATGCCATACATAGAAATAACCATTTACTGGTGTTTTTACTATATTCACATCACATTCACATTCACTCGTTGGTATTCACGTTTCCATCAATCATGTTTCCACAATAATCTCCTTCTTTCCTTATATTACACACTTTGCACATTTTACACCATTTTCTTACACTATTTATTCATTTTGGTCTTGTATATGCACATGTGTGTGCATATGCACGTGCACACGTTTATATATTTATATATGAGTGCACATATTTACACACACATTGGAGTACCTTGATATATATGCACATGAATCACTTGAATGGTATCTACGTGTATGTGTGTGTTTATGTGTGTATGTGTGTATATATATGTATATTTCCCACTTGCTCATACATACATTATATTTATTATTTCTATATTTTTTATATATATTTTCTTTTTTCTTTTATGTGTATCTGTGTGTATGTGTGTACGAGGGTATGTATGTACATATGTTCATGCACGTATTTTTTCGCATTTTTTCCATATATATTTTTTTAACTAAAAAAAATTTTTTTAAGATATTTGTCTATGTAGGCATGTGCAATTAATCAATTTATGTCATTATGCAGTAAATGTAGTTAATCTAATCTATTAGGTAAGTATTCTCTGTCACTTTTCACAGCATGGCACTTTTTTTGCACTGGTATTCACTTTTTTGCACGTTTTGCACTTTGTTAACCTTTTTTGGCACTGACACTTTAATTATCTTACACACACTTTTACTATTATCATGTGCACAGTATTCATCCCCTGGTGGGCATTTCCCTTTTTAATAATTTTATTATTTTTTACTATTCATTGTTGGGCATGTATTTATTTGTTAATGTATATGTATATCGGTATATACATACAATGTAGGACCAGATCTGGACTATTAGTGTCCATCCGATTTAGGGCTTTGTTTACATTACATGCGGTCATGTGACATCGGGCCGGTCATGTGACCCGCTGGATGTCACGTGTCCGCATTCACAATTGACAACTCACGCTGGATGACGCTCATCGAGCGTCAGTTCCGGCGTCTGGGGTTCCGGGAATGACGCGGTCATGTGATGTGGTCACGTGACGCGCGTCATTTCCGGTTTTGCGATACTGTCCGCGGATATAACAGAGGTACAGGGTCCATTTGTAAAAGAGAGACTGGTCAATAGTTAGTTCTGAAAAGGAGGACTTTAGGTAGGGGTTTATATATATGGGAATATATCTATGCAGAGGTTGTATGCCCGTCATGTGATGAAACATGGTCACATGTCCGAGTGACGCCACTTCCGGTTTCTCGGTATGGCTGATTGCTCCATCTGATACACATGGTGGGCATATGTTTGATTGGCTATTTGGGGTTTATAAGGTCTGAGCTCAGTACTTGGGGCATCACCCTCGATAAAGCAACACGCGAAACGCGCGTCGGGTGTACGGTGAGGTGGACCTATATACTAAGGACATGTATGGGTAATATTTATTATTTGTTGATGGTGTCTTTATGTTTTTCTGCCATATACCCACTGTGGGGATTATTTATTTATGTATTCTCTGTATGTAGTACCAACCCAGTGCCCAGTATATATATATTTGTATATGTAGGTTATTTATTTATCTCCTACCTTATGATATAGCATTTTATGTATAAAAATTCTTTGATCCACCGTTTTTATGGGGATTTGTATTAGCTCTAGCCCCCCCATTATGTACTTTTTAATAATCTTTTTTTGATATAATAATAAAAAACATTCATATTTATATTGGTCTTGCATTCCAGTTCCTTTGTTTTTGGATTTTGTGTTGGATAGTTTTGGGTGCGCATAGACCGCACTATCTAGGCCTCTTTGGTAGGATTATGTTCACACTACGTAAAACTACGGCCGTAGTTCTTGCCGCAGAACTACGGCCGTAGTTTTGCGGGGTGAAACATAACCTTACTTTCAGTGGGATCCCGGCCGGAGCGTACACACATCGTATGCGCTCCGGTCGGGATCTATGCGGCGCCGCAAATAACTGACAGGTCAGTTTTCTGCGGCCGGA
Source organism: Dendropsophus ebraccatus (assembly GCF_027789765.1). Lineage (NCBI taxonomy): Eukaryota > Metazoa > Chordata > Amphibia > Anura > Hylidae > Dendropsophus > Dendropsophus ebraccatus. The sequence goes on from NC_091454.1 coordinate 204,548,840, forward strand.
ATTCAGTGAATTCTGGCCGGAGAAAGCCCTGTCAGTTCACACAGTGAAGCGAGTGGCTCCGGCCGCTTGCTTCACTGAGGGCTATGGGAAGCTTTGATGCGGGCGCACGCTGATACGCCCGCATCAGAGCTCCGCGGCCAAAAGATCATCCGGCAGGTACTTAAGTACCGGCCAAGATGATCCGGCCAGAGAACGGCTGTTCCGTGACCCGGCCGGGGTCACGGAACGGCCGGTCTCTTACGTAGTATCAACATAGCCTTATAGTGTATAGATGATAACCTAATTTTTAATTAGTAGTTCACACACAGTTTTTCTTTTGTCACCGTTCTTTCTCCGTTTTTACTATTAAATTCAATGGACTTTTCAATTAAGCCGCATCCAAAGTCCAATTAGGGCACTAAGGGGAGGCCAGACAACTGAATGACGTCCATTATTTTAGATTCAAAATAACGGACGTCATTTTATACAGAGCGAAAAAATCGTGGTGTGAACATAGCCCAATACTGATACATCCAACACTTAAGTTTTTTAAGTGGAACACATAAAAAATAGATTAGAGATGAGCAAGTAGTGAAATATTCGACTTTCGAGAATTCGAATCGAGTAGGCACCGATATTCGACTATTCGAACGAATACTCGATCACATTATAGTCTATGGGAAAAAATTCTCGGCACTTGGAAATCCAAAGTCCCCCATGAAACCTCCCTAAACGATGCCAACACCTCCGGAATGACACTAGGACGTCAGGGGGAGCATGCCTGGGTGCACCCAACACCCCAAAATCGCAGTATAATGCCCCTCTCCACAGTTGCGAACGTTTTACGAACGTTTACAGCAATGTTCACACATTTCCTTCGTATTTCTTGCGCAGCGTTACATACATGATTCCAATGTGCATCCGTAGAGCGTCATGTGATTCGTGCGTATCACGCATTACTCTGTACGAACGCTAGGCCGCAGCAGAGCAGAGATTGGCACACTGGGTATCACGTGCCTGTTACTGGGTAACTGGCACACTGGGTATCACGTGCCTGTTACTGGGTAACTGGTACACTGGGTATCACGTGCCTGTTACTGGGTAACTGGTATCTTGAATTCCCTGGAAGATCCGGCCGCAGATTCCCGGGATCGCAACTATGCACCCCGGATCGCAGGCATCGCACTGGAGTGAGCGGCTTTCGGACCGAAAGTCCAAAAGTTCCGCTCATCTCTAGTGAAAAGGACTTTTGGGTTCTGAAGTAAGCCTGTCTAACCAAAACGCTATTAAAACCTATTTCTCCCTGATTGAGGAACCTTGACTAGGTTGAAAGCGCATCTGCGCTCGAGAGGCGGGAGGCTTGTATTTAAGATTCGAGGTCATGTGGTTCAGCCATCTAATTAGGGTAGACGCCGTTTTCGCGCTGCGTGCGTACTCCCTGGGTCCCTCACGGCCTCCCTGCATGGTGATTGGATTAAAAAAAGCGCCAACTGCGATGGGAGGGTTTTCAAATGTTTGCCGCGTATTCGACACACTACTCGATTGTATTCGAATACCGCAATATTCAATCGAATACCATCTCCATCGAATCGTATTCGCTCATCTCTATTAAATAAGAATATAACCATAATTGACCCTAAACCTATAAACCACATACACACAAAAGCAAACAAAAAAAACACACACACACACAATAAAATCTCAATAAAAGTCAATGGAAAAACGGATCAAAACGGATGCACACAAAAAAACGGATTGCAAAAACGCAGTGTGAACCTAGCCTAAGGTATCGTGGTAAATGGAACCCATCAGTGCTTGCAGATTACTGTAGGACAGTTATCAGAGCCAATCCCATGTATGAATACAAAAGACATGTGTAAATGCACCGAGTAGCCATTGCATAAGGACCTACATTCCAGAGTTCAATAAATATCATTAATTTGTAAAAATTCTTGGATCTGCTTGTAAATTGTAGTTGATTTCAGATAGAACTAAGTTTCCTATGAATATATTTAAAAAATGTATGAACAGTAAACTTGCTTCCTTATGATTGCAGAAGTAATAAATATATCGGCTATTATACTGTATTCTATACAATTCACAAAACAGTAACATGACAACTCTTCCATGTCATAGAAATTAGAGCCAATTCACATTTTTCATTGTGATATTTGAATTCAGCACATAAAAATCATTAAGAAATGGATAATTTTATTTCTGAACCAAACAACTTTTGAAAATTTGTTGACCAGTGTAATTGTTACAAAAAAAGGGGATCATATTGGGTGATTGGTTTTTTCTATTCCACCTCAATGCCAAAAACTAAAATAAAAAAAGAAGTGAAAATAATTACCTTGTTTATTTCCTACTGGATTCCCATAAAAGTTCTGCATATTTCCTTTTCGGTTTCAGACTATTATGATCTTAGATGGCCTTTATACGAGGGTATATAAACAGCCCACAACCAACCTTCCCCTCTCCGGCCTTAATATTTCACGTTATGTAAATGTGCATCTTGAGGTTTATAATGCTATTTCAAAGTGAAACTTTCCCTTCCTCTACACGACCTTTGGCGCAGAACTAACCCACCCCCAACTGGAAACAGCTCTCCGGGGATTGTGTTTTCTTCACATTAAATAGTCACCAATTATTTTTAATATATCTTTTTTTTTTTATATTCTTTGCATAGATAAATGATATAAAGGGTCACACCCTGCCCCCCCCCCCCTCTTCCATTCACTGTATTAGACCACAGACCACTTGAGGTTTGTGGTCTGACATACTGAGATCAGGTACAGGCAAGCACAGATGTTATAGGAGAGTGATATCATCGCTCTAGTTATGATACCTATTGTACAGGATATAAGCTATAGCACCCAGCATGGTAACAGGGTTAGGTGAGTATTGGAGTTTATTATTTTTATTGGTATTATTGATCTATTGACAGCAGAGGGAAGAATATAAGGGTAACACAGTTACTTTATGGGGGGGTCTACTACTGTTTTATAAATGAGGTAATTATTATTGGGGGCGGGCACAATGGTGAATTATTATTTTAGAAGCACAAAGTGGTAGAATTGCAAGTGGAAGCCTAACATTTAGGGTGTGCAAGATCAGTTTGTAGTTTGGGTAATTCTGCCCATGGTGATAGCAAAAGTGTTTTTTTTATTATTTACTAGAAAATGTACCCGGCGCTGCCCGGGTATAAAGTGTCAGTGTGTTAATTAGATTTGTTCTAAAGTGCCCAGGAGGCCAAGCTAAAGGTATTGTTTCATCTGAGTTAATCAGTGGAATTAGTGTATATCTGTAGTGCATAGTTGGAGGGGTTCTGTATACCCACAATGTATAGTTTTTAGGGGTCTCGCATATCTGTAGTGCATAGTTGGGGGGGCTGTATACCTATAGTGTATAGTTGAGGGAGGTCCTGTATACCTGCAGTGTACAGTTGGTGAAGGTCCTGTATACCTGTACTGTCTAGTTTGGGGGTCCTGTATACCTGTAGTATATAGTTGGTGCTGTATACCTGTAATGTATAGTTGGTGGAGGTCTTGTATACCTGTAGTTTATAGTTTGAGGGTCCTGGATACCTGTAGTGTATAATTGGTGGAGGTCTTGTATACCTGTAGTATATAGTTTGGGGGTCCTGTATACCTGTAGTAAATAGTTTGAGGGTCCTGTATAACTATAGTATAGAGTTGGTGGAGGTCCTGTATACCTGTAGTGTATAGTTTTGGGGTACTGTATACCTGTAGTGTATAGTTTGGGGTCCTGTATACCTGTAGTATATAGTTGGTGGAGGTCCTGTATACCTGTAATGTATAGTTTTGGGGTCCTGTATACCTGTAGTGTATAGTTTTGGGGTCCTGTATACCTGTAGTGTCCTGTATACCTGCAGGGTTGTATTTACCCGTATGGCAGTGTTATTCAGTCACAGTGTGTCGGTATTGGTCATGTCTGGTATGGGGGTATTATCCAGTCACAGTATGGCGGTATTGGTCAGGTCTGGTGTGGCGGTGTTATCCAGTTACGGTATGGTGGTATTGGTCATGTCTGGTATAGCGGTGTTATCCAGTCACAGTATGGCAGTATTGGTCAGGTCTGATATGATGTTGTTATCCAGTCACAGTATGGTGGTATTGGTCAGGACCGGTATGGCAGGGTTATCCAGTCACAGTATGGCGGTATTGGTCAGGTCTGGTATGGCAGTGTTATCCAGTCACAGTATGGCGGTATTGGTCAGGTCTGGTGTGGCGGTGTTATCCATTCACAGTATGGCGGTATTGGTCAGGTCTTATATGACAGTGTTATCCAGTCACAGTATGGCGGTATTGGTCAGGTCTGGTATGACAGTGTTATCCAGTCACAGTATGGCGGTATTGGTCAGGTCTGGTATGACAGTGTTATCCATTCACAGTATGGCGGTATTGGTCAGGTCTGGTGTGGCAGTGTTATCCAGTCACAGTATGGCGGTATTGGTCAGGTCTGGTGTGGCAGTGTTATCCAGTCACAGTATGGCGGTATTGGTCAGGTCTGGTGTGGCGGTGTTACCCAGTCACAGTATGGCGGTATTGGTCAGGTCTGGTATGGAGGTGTTATCCAGTCACAGTATGGCGGTATTGGTCAGGTCTGGTATGGAGGTGTTATCCAGTCACAGTATGGTGGTATTGGTCAGGTCTGGTGTGGCGGTGTTACCCAGTCACAGTATGGCGGTATTGGTCAGGTCTGGCAGTGTTATCCAGTCACAGTATGGCGGTATTGGTCAGGTCTGGTATGGAGGTGTTATCCAGTCACAGTATGGCGGTATTGGTCAGGTCTGGTGTGGCGGTGTTACCCAGTCACAGTATGGCGGTATTGGTCAGGTCTGGCAGTGTTATCCAGTCACAGTATGGCGGTATTGGTCAGGTCTGGTATGGCAGTGTTATCCAGCACAGTATGGCGGTATTGGTCAGGTCTGGTGTGGCAGTGTTACCCAGTCACAGTATGGCGGTATTGGTCAGGTCTGGTATAGCAGTGTTATCCAGTCACAGTATGGTGGTATTGGTCAGGTCTGGTATGGCAGTGTTATCCAGTCACAGTATGGTGGTATTGGTCAGGTCTGGTATGACAGTGTTATCCAGCACAGTATGGCGGTATTGGTCAGGTCTGGTGTAGCAGTGTTACCCAGTCACAGTTTGGTATACCTGTTGTGCCCTGTATATACATGTACTTTATAGATGGAGTAGGGGGTCCTGTATATACATGTACTGTATAGTTGGAGTAGGGGGTCCTGTATATACATGTACTGTATAGATGGATTAGGGGGCCCTGTATATACATGTACTGTATAGATGGAGTAGGGGGTCCTGTATATACATGTACTGTATAGATGGAGTAGGGGGTCCTGTATATACATGTACTGTATAGATGGAGTAGGGGGCCCTGTATATACATGTACTGTATAGATGGACAAATTCCTAAAAAAACGGCTACTGATGTTTAATCAATGTAAATCTCTTTATTATCAAAAAAATATATCAATAAAATCACAACATGGAGTAAAAATCATGCACACAAGAGGTACTGTCTAAACAGATGATAAGATGGACACAACAATGTATCCCTAAATGTAAAGGTATCCACTACTGTGTGAATCCTGCCAACAGCATGATATAGGCTTTGATGCTCTCCTCTGTGAACAAGCGGTACGCGAAACGTGCGTTAGAGGTGGCAGCACACAATTACATCAGGTACTGTCTTTTTGTCCCAGTCAGTGTATTTATTGTTGGAGAACTTTCTCATTACTGTTTACATACTTCCTTTCACCTGGGTTTAGTGCAATAGCAATAGTGCAATACAGAGCATCAAAGCCTATATCATGCTGTTGGCAGGATTCACACAGTAGTGGATACCTTTACATTTAGGGATACATTGTTGTGTCCATCTTATCATCTGTTTAGACAGTACCTCTTGTGTGCATGATTTTTACTCCATGTTGTGATTTTATTGATATATTTTTTTGATAATAAAGAGATTTACATTGATTAAACATCAGTAGCCGTTTTTTTAGGAATTTGTTTATAGAGACCCAGGCAGGTCTGGTGGTCGTTGTAGGATATACTGTATAGATGGAGTAGGGGGTCCTGTATATACATGTACTGTATAGATGGAGTAGGGGGTCCTGTATATATATGTACTGTATAGATGGAGTAGGGGGTCCTGTATATATATGTACTGTATAGATGGAGTAGGGGGTCCTGTATATACATGTACTGTATAGATGGAGTAGGGGGTCCTGTATATACATGTCCTGTATAGATGGAGTAGGGGGCCCTGTATATACATGTACTGTATAGATGGAGTAGGGGGCCCTGTATATACATGTACTGTATAGATGGAGTAGGGGTCCTGTATATACATGTACTGTACAGATGGAGTAGGGGGTCCTGTATATACATGTACTGTATAGATGGAGTAGGGGGTGCTGTATATACATGTACTGTATAGATGGAGTAGGGGGTGCTGTATATACATGTCCTGTATAGATGGAGTAGGGGGTCCTGTATATACATGTACTGTATAGATGGAGTAGGGGGTCCTGTATATACATGTCCTGTATAGATGGAGTAGGGGGCCCTGTATATACATGTACTGTATAGATGGAGTAGGGGGCCCTGTATATACATGTACTGTATAGATGGAGTAGGGGTCCTGTATATACATGTACTGTACAGATGGAGTAGGGGGTCCTGTATATACATGTACTGTATAGATGGAGTAGGGGGTGCTGTATATACGTGTCCTGTATAGATGGAGTAGGGGGTCCTGTATATACATGTACTGTATAGATGGAGTAGGGGGTCCTGTATATACATGTACTGTATAGTTGGAGTAGGGGGTCCTGTATATACATGTACTGTATAGATGGAGTAGGGGGTCCTGTATATACATGTACTGTATAGATGGAGTAGGGGGCCCTGTATATACATGTACTGTATAGATGGAGTAGGGGCCCTGTATATATATGTACTGTATAGATGGAGTAGGGGGTCCTGTATATATATGTACTGTATAGATGGAGTAGGGGGTCCTGTATATATATGTACTGTATAGATGGAGTAGGGGCCCCTGTATATACATGTACTGTATAGATGGAGTAGGGGGCCCTGTATATACATGTACTGTATAGATGGAGTAGGGGGTCCTGTATACATATACTGTATAGATGGAGTAGGGGGTCCTGTATATACATGTACTGTATAGATGGAGTAGGGGGTCCTGTATATACTTGTACTGTATAGATGGAGTAGGGGGTCCTGTATACATATACTGTATAGATGGAGTAGGGGGCCCTGTATATACATGTACTGTATAGATGGAGTAGGGGCCCTGTATATATATGTACTGTATAGATGGAGTAGGGGGTCCTGTATATACATGTACTGTATAGATGGAGTAGGGGGTCCTGTATATATATATGTACTGTATAGATGGAGTAGGGGCCCTGTATATATATGTACTGTATAGATGGAGTAGGGGGTCCTGTATATACATGTACTGTATAGATGGAGTAGGGGCCCTGTATATATATGTACTGTATAGATGGAGTAGGGGGTCCTGTATATACATGTACTGTATAGATGGAGTAGGGGGCCCTGTATATACATGTACTGTATAGATGGAGTAGGGGGTCCTGTATACATGTACTGTATAGATGGAGTAGGGGGTCCTGTATATACATGTACTGTATAGATGGAGTAGGGGGTCCTGTATATACATGTACTGTATAGATGGAGTAGGGGGTCCTGTATATACATGTACTGTATAGATGGAGTAGGGGGTCCTGTATATACATGTACTGTATAGATGGAGTAGGGGGTCCTGTATATACATGTACTGTATGGATGGAGTAGGGGGTCCTGTATATACATGTACTGTATAGATGGAGTAGGGGTCCTGTATATACATGTACAGTATAGATGGAGTAGGGGGCCCTGTATATACATGTACTGTATAGATGGAGTAGGGGGTCCTGTATATACATGTACTGTATAGATGGAGTAGGGGGTCCTGTATATACATGTACTGTATAGATGGAGTAGGGGGTCCTGTATATACATGTACTGTATAGATGGAGTAGGGGGTCCTGTATATACATGTACTGTATAGATGGAGTAGGGGGTCCTGTATATACATGTACTGTATAGATGGAGTAGGGAGTCTACCAGTTATTACTGTGGATGTTGTGAGGCAGCTTCCCTAGCAACCATTGCTCCCTGTGAAAATGAAAGCAGTAATCCTATTGGTTGCTAAGGCTCCAGCTGCCGTGTCTGCTGCAGCTAATTATATCACCTGTGTTTGCAGTGAGGAGATATCCATTCATCTCTATGGGGCGCCTCTCTTTCCCCTCCCCCTCCCCTCCTGTACATCTGGTGGGGACGGGACCTTCGCAATAACCTTCCCGGGCACCCAATGTATCTGTGTGCCAAATTTGGGGTCAAACGGTTCAGGTGTTTGGAAGTCTATAGAGGACAGACAGACAGACAGAAGGACAGACAGACAGACAGACTTTGATTTTTATGATATAGATAAAATAGGAAAAGGTGGTGATTTAAACTTTTAATATGGGAAGGGATCTTTTATATAATTTATTTGTTTTTTTTTTACAATAATTTGTAGACTGATTGCTTATAGGGATCAATGCAGTACATATGTTGTGCATTGCTCAATGTTTTTTGTGCTCAGTTGGTTCAGGCACCTGAAGGGAGTCGAGTCAGGGACAGCATCAGAGCATCGCTGGGGCCCAGGTCGGTAAGTATGATGGATCATTATATCTCTATGATATACCCAAGCCTCAGGACTTACAATGTAATCCTATGCTTTATATATTGAGCTACCTATATGTACTTTATGCTGAGCCACCTTATTTGCTGCCACCTTCTTATTGCATCAACACACAGAAGATTCAGACAGCGTCTGACAGCGTGATGTTGTGTGCAGTAACCTAGACAACATGGCGTAGCTGAGTTACAGCTGATTGGGCCATGTTACATAGCCTTCCCGCTCGGCTATCCAAAGGTCTAGCCTCCTGGTCTTGCTGTCTGCACTCCGATGTTATTCCTTCTCCCTCTAGCACCACATATAAAGGAGTACTCCGGCAAAAAAAAAAATGTAATCAATTGGTGTCAGAAAGTTATACATTTTATAAATTTACTTTCATTTAAAAATCTTAAGTCTACCAGTACTAATCAGCTGCTGTATGTCCTGCAGGAAGTTGTGTTTCCTTGTGAAATTACTGCCAGCTAACATGTGCGCTCACCATTGCGGTCGCCATGTTTAGCGGATTTTGGAACCACTAAAGCAAATTGACAGCACAATTCGCAGCATATCTTGATTTACTTCGCTCATCTCTAGTCCTGACATATATATATACCAACTTCTGGTTGACTACAGACCTGAGTACGCTGCCTGTATCCATCCAGTTACAGCAACTGGACTATTACAAGTTTTGCTACAAGTTTTTTATGTAATGATCCTGTATGTGTACTGTATATGAATCCAGTGTGTATATACATGTAAATAGCAAATAGGTGCGCCTATATCTTACATAATGAGTGAATGTATCTATTCCATGTGTGGGCTGCTGCCATATATCAGCTAGGGCTGGTTATTATTCCAGGTCCGGCCACTGACATCAGAGGGTGCTAACACACACGATGGTGCAGATCTGCAGCAGATCTGCAGCAGATTTGATGGTGCAGATTTTATGCTGTGTTCAGTTATTTACATGAAATCTGCTGCGTATCTGCTGCGGATACGGTATCTGCTGCGGATACGTATCTGATGCGGATTCACTGCGATACGGTGTGTGTGAAGCTACCCAGAAGATGTAAGAATGACCTGTCTGCTGTTGTATACATGGAGGGGACATGATTATAGTCCAGCAGATGTAACGGTGTCCTGTACATATTATTAATTAATAAATAATTCATTTTTTTTATTTGTAAACATAAAAGAAATGTGTCCTAATAACATAATAATAATAATAATAATAATAATAATAATAATAATAATATAATCCTCCACAATCAAAGGTGCTCCACCATTCTGGTCTCATCATACTCCTGAAGTGGATCATGACAGACAGTAATATGGCAGCTATATTATTAGAGAAATCAAGGCGGCATGGTCTAATATCTGCCCAATGGACCCCTTGGCGGATGAAGGGGTCTGTCAGGTTCCCTTTGCTGACAAGAAATTATTATTTTTAATAGGTTCTAAGGAATTTTTTGCCTGATCACATGGGGAAATTATTCTGATAATTGAGCTGATAATTGGTCCACGTAAAAAGCTCCTAAAAATAATCTTTCACTATATAAATGAGAACACAAACCAAGCTACTGTCTAAGAGAGCTGGAGACCAATCTGCGTTATAAGTAGAAGCAGCATAGCTGTATACAGTATATAGCACATGGAACAGATTATACATTAGGGCCCAGGAGCTCCATGTTCTGCCGCTGCTCGCTATAGAATGGATTTCAGTATGTTCTTATTTTTTACAAATATAATACAATCTATAAAAACAGTTTAGATCATTCCAGGGTCCGGATCGGGTTTCTCCACAGAATTCCGAGTTCCCAGCATTGTTGGGCTCCTTCTTATCCCAGTTGCTGTAAATAAATAAATGAGAACAAAGTAATTTACAGAAAAAAGGCAATGTAATATAAGTCAATGGATGGTAAAATATCAAAGATTTAAAGGAGGAACCCGGCAAAATTTTTTATTAAAGCATTGTACTGCCCCCCAAAAGTTATACAAATCGCCAATATACACTTATTACGGTGCTTTTTCCCCTGCATTTACTACTGCATCAAGGCTTCACTTCCTGGATAACATGGTGTTGTCACTTCCTGGATAAAATGGTGATGTCACTTCCTGGATAACATGGTGTTGTCACTTCCTGGATAAAATGGTGATGTCACGACCCGACTCCCAGAGCTGTGCGGGCTGTGGCTGCTGGAGAGGGTGATGGCAGGGGGATGCTCAGTGTCCCTCCAGTGCCCTGTGTCCCTCAGTGTCCCCCTGCCATCATCCTCTCCAGCAGCCACAGCCCGCACAGCTCTGGGAGTCAGGTCGTGACATCACCATTTTATCCAGGAAGTCACAACACCATATTATCCAGGAAGTGACATTACCATGTTATCCAGAAAGTGACATCACCATGTTATCCAGGAAGTGACATCACCATGTTATCCAGGAAGTGACATCACCACATTATCCAGGAAGTGACATCACCATGTTATCCAGGAAGTGACATCACCATGTTATTCAGGAAGTGACATCACCATGTTATCCAGGAAGTGACATCACCATTTTATCCAGGAAGTGACAACACCATGTTATCCAGGAAGTGACATCACCATGTTATCCAGGAAGTGAAGCCTTGATGCAGTAGTAAGTGCAGGGAAAAAACACTTTATGTGCATTTCCCGTAATAAGTGTTTATTGGTGATTTGTATAACTTTTTTTTTTTTTGGGGGGGGGGGGGGGGCAATACAATACTTTAATAAAAATTTTCGGTGGCCCTCTCTTTTAATCAAGAGACACGTCCATTATAGTCTATAGGTCTTATTGAATGGAGATGACAAGAAGCTCCTTCCCCAGGTTTCATCGTCATTTCAGACTGATCCAGCCCTGACTACACTGATAGGTCTATACATTGTTATGTCAGCTATCAGACCAATAACATATACAGTACATTGCATCTATTCAGACTTGTGCTGTCATATCCTGTTACATACTGTAGGTGTCTAGTGACATAATGTGACTGTTTCAGATCAAGTCATACAGAGGCCGTGGCCCGGGGTAACTGTGAGGTGGTGGTACAGCAAGGTGGGCTTGGGTACACTTGGGCACTTGTCACAGTGGCCAGGAGTGGTGTTGGAACCCACCCCCGGACACACAGGCCCTGCACTTGAAAAAGAGTTAGCCCAAGTGTAAAGTGTAGGTGCAGGTGCGGCAACTCAAAAGTAGGAGACCAGCACTTAAAGGGGTTATCCGGTGCTACACTTTCTCCCAGAGACAGCACCACTCTTGTCTCCAGTTTGGGTGGGGTTTTGTAACTCAGTTCCATTGAAGTGAATGGAGGTTATTGGTGCTGTCTCTTGGAGAAAGTGGCCATGTTTGTGTAGCACTGGATAACCCCTTTAAACAGAATGACTTTTACTTGATGAACTTTAGTGCAGTACAAGGTAAAAAGAATAGTAAGAACTTCAGGAGCAGGTGCAGGTGACAGAGATGGTGAATACGAAAAGTAGTTGAGGTAGATTAGAGTAGGTATAGGGATTATCTCGGGGGCCTTGTCCAAGTAGTAGTGTACTCCACCGGGATGGTTAAGTAGTAGTGTTGAAGAATGTGAAGAATATTTGTACTTTGTACTCACATTTCGCGCTTTCTATGTGACCGCCTTCTGCCTACACAGTATTGTCGACCACCCTGTGAGGTAGTACAAGCCCCAGGCCTTTACAACTGGGAGTAGCAGATTTTCCAAGATGACCAAAAAGAGCTGTGTGTAGTCAGTAAGATACTTCAGCTTTTCTCGCTATTTGTCCTACTGGGGATCAGTTCCTTGTTGTGGGAACTGCTCTGAGAACACCGGAGACGGGTCCCTGGCGTGGACAAGGTTTACCCTAGAGGACAGTTACCCCTCCTAAGGGTTTAGCACTGCATAATGGAGCAAATCTCTCAGTACCAGCATCTCTCCCTCTTGGCTGTCTCTTCTACCCCCATCTACCAACTGAAGACCTCCCACCAGGAGCTAACCACCCTTTTATAGGGGGAAAACTAAGGTCCACTGTGATTGGTGGGGCTGTGTGTGGATAGGAGAGAGAAAAAGTGTAATAAGCAGAAAGTTGTGTAAGGCACCTGAACCTGTGATTGGACAACACAATAACCAACAAAGCAGTACAGTTAACCCATTCCCTTCAGCTGTGCTCATGTAAGTGAATACATAGTTTTATAACAGAGAGTGACATCTAGTGGAGATATACAAATAAGCACCTTCATCCCCTTTGTGCTATACATGACAAAGTACTTTACTCAGGTGGTACCCATACCGGGACACTACACAGAGGCCCCTAGGGGCCATTATTACACACAGAGGTCTATAGATCCCTGTATATTATCTAATAAAAAGGGCCAAGGATGCTGGAATTAAGGTCACTTTATAAATAAATAATTATATTAATAATTCTATAAAAGTGGGAGTGGCTTAGGGTTCAACACTGTGCATTAAAACTCAGGCCCAAATTCCTGGTGCAGTTTAAGCCAACGAATAGTTGGTCTCTACTTAAAGTAGAAATTCTAAGGGCCGTATTACATGGCCCAACAATTAAAAAGGTATTCTAAGAAAAATTAAGAAAAAAAGAAGAATGGAAAGGGTATACCAGGAGTACCCCTTTCCTATTATACTTGCATATCCTTGGTGGAGGATATGTACTTGGAGATCACTGGTCCAGTCATGTAATGCTCCTGGATGCAATCTTCTTTCTTCCAGTGATGTCCCAACCTGTTTCATCATCCAGGGTACGGTGGGGGCTGAGCATGTCCTCTACCCAGAAAAGCCATCCTGTGCATGTGCAGTACGATAGTTATGATTGCACTATGCATGCGCTAGTCTCACTGGGTGTGGGGATGTTGTTGTCCCCATACTCAGAAGACATGCATCAGTGTTGTTTCTTATCCACTACTTATTGGCTGGCTAGTTCCGCTGGGGGGGTCCTACTGTCTACAAGGAGGATCCTACCGGCTATAAAGGGGGTACTGCTGACTACGAGGAGGATCCTACTGGCTATGAAGGGGGTACTGCTGACTACAAGGGGTGTCCTGTTGTCTACAGGGGGTCCTGCTCGCTATAAGGGGGGTCTGCTTGTCACAAAAGGGCGTCCTTCTGGCTGGGATCCTACTGGCTATAAGGGAGGGTCCTACTGGCTGCAAGGTGGTCCTAATGGATACAAGGGGGGGGGGGTCCTGCTGGATACAAGAAGGGGTCCTGCTAGCTGTATGTGAAGGCTTATCTAGGCTATGGCAATGCAGCTGCATGTTTTTTGGACTATGTTATTAAGCTTGGAAAATCTCTTTAATGTAAGTGACTGCTAATCTGCTAGGTCACCGCTCGCTAACCTAGACTATTTGATGGTTCGATGATCATAACTGATCTTTGTGCAGCCCTTGCTATATCTAGTAATTAGTAAAGTATATACCTTACCTCTTCACGCTCCCTGTGTCCTTCGAGCTTCTTCCCTCTCACCACAACCACTGCTGAAGCCGTCTCTAGTGAAAGGTCAGAGCCGCAACTAGAGATGAGCGAACCTTCAGAGGTTCGGGTTCGTATGAACCTGAACTCTCGGCGTCTGATTCCCGCTGTCTGCCCGCTCTGTGGAGAGGGTGGATACAGCCTAAGGACCGCCTGGAAAACTGGGATACAGCCATAGCCATAGGATGTATCCCAGTTTTCTAGGCGGTCCTCAGGCTGTATCCACCCTCTCCATGGAGCGGGCAGACAGCGGGAATCAGACCCCGAGAGTTCAGGTTCATCCGAACCTCGGCAGGTTCGCTCATCTCTAGCTGCAACCAGTAATTGGCGGAGTGGACTGTCACTTCACAGATGGCTTCAGGCATGGCAGCGGTGGCTGCTATGAGCAGGGAGAAACTGGAAGGACACCAGGGAGCCTGCAGAGGTAAGTATAAAGTTTATCATTTTACTTTGATGGCCTGGTGAACTTGAACAAGGAGTACATCCAGGTCACATGAGACAGAGCTGAAGGTGAATGCGCTAAATCAATATTTCTCCCTGGTGTCTAAAATGGGAGTAAAAAGCGGTTTTATCAGGAGAAGGAGACAAGTTTGCTAAATTAATGTATTTGCAATTGCAAACATGTTTAACTTGACGAACCCTGCAAGTATAACTATATTAGTTGAGATGAGAACATCGCTTTAAGCCCTGGCAAAGTCATGCGCCCTTTCTGGGAAGTCATCTGTAGGCAGTAAGCTTTTTTCATTCTTTTTTGGAGCAGGCAGCTCCATGTATGTTTATGAACCATGAAACAAGAGATGGTTGGCCAATCATCAGATCCCACTGTCAGATTGTAAGGGGTGTAGCGGTATCAACCAGCTACAAAAGACACACCCATTATACTTTTCCTTTGAGGACTTCTTTGATCTCTACATGCCTTTGGAGCATAGATATTCATTCTCAAAAATAAAGTTACTATATAGCTTCTTCTCCTAGATTTTCATATGAAGCCTCCTACTCAGCACTTACGTAATGTTGAGTGGTGTTCCATCCAGCCACTTCCAGGAATTAACATCTTTTGGGTCTCGGCTCAGTCCGATCCAGTATCTCCTTTTATTCTTATACAAGTTTGCCAAAGTATCCTAGGAAAATTAGTGACAATTATACAAGACAGATAGGTAGAATGGAAGTAGTTGGGTTTTGTTGTCTTCGGCCAGTGACTGTGATGTTACTTGTGATGTCAGTTCTGTAGTATTGTACAGGTGTGGTGTTGGTACCTGTGTTGGCCGGTTTATTGTCCCTAAATGGTTGGTGGTCCCTCCCGGCTTGTTGTGGGTCCCTTGGGCAGTTGTCACTGCAACCAGGAGTGGTAGTAGACCTAGCCGGCATGTAGGTACTGCCACCCACAGAAAGGGAAAAAATAACCCAAGGTAAACAGTGGTGTGTGTGGGTGTAGATAGAATAGACAGAGTCCTGTGCATTTAGTAGAAAAATTGAACACTTTACTGAACAACATGGAAGGTGAACAGTACACTTAATTGCAAATCTTGACAAATACAGTTGCTGACAGTAGAGTAAGACCAGTGCTTTGTAGAAGTAAGTGCTTTGTGAAGAGAAGGAAGAGGAAAGGAGTTGCCAGAGGAGCCCTGCCCAATGTAGAATATGTGCTCTGCTGGAACTGAAGTGTAGATAAGAAAAAAATAAGCGATACTTATACTCATGTATAGACTATAGTCTGACCACTTACTGCCCCCTAGTTGCGTAGAACCTGTCCTTGGTGGGTAGCACAAACCCCAGTCGGCAGTTATCTGGGTGTAGCAGACTTCTGAGATTACCCAGTCACCCTGCAATGCGCAGTAGGACACGTAGACCTTACTCTGGTAGCTTTGTCCTACTGTGGTCAGTTTCAGGAGACCGCCCTGCATGTTTTAGAAGAATTCCTGGTGAGGCTAGGGTTATCCTAGGTGGCTGCTCTCCCCTAAGGTGAACTTTGCACTACATAACTGTATTAGTTGCTTGCATAAGGAAAGTCTCTCTGTTACTGTCTCTAATTCCTGTCAGGAGTCCTGGCCAAAGCCAGGCCCTGGCTTAACTTCAGCAGGTACTGTGTCTCTGTGTGTCCTCTCTCTCTCTCTCTCTCTCTCTCTCTCTCTGGAAACTAACTAGAGACTGACTCAGTTCCTCCACCAGGTTAACTCCTCCTACAGGGGTTAATCTAAACCCTCCTGTGAGTGGTGGGGCTTAGTGTGTGTGTGAGAGAGAGAGAAAGGAAGGACAGGATAGGAAAGAAGAGCACCTGTGACTTGTCAGCATAGCATAGAACAGTTAACCCTTGGCTCTACAGCTGTGCATAGAAGACATAAAAACAATAAGATATGAGGAAAATAAAGTACTACATCTCCCAATTGCCAACCTGAGTGAAAGCTTTACACAGGTGCCAAGGAACAGCACCCTGTGCTGAGACACCACTGATTTATTTTGATATATTGGATAATATGTGCAAATATGGTGGAATATATATTGCTATTACCTTATACTTTACAGTGTTGAAGGTGTACGGGCACCGCTGTTTTCATCTGCTCCTGAACGAGTTAGTCTTAATACTGCCACTGAGCCAGTGGCATATAATGTATGTCTCCTGCTCGGTTTTCAAGACAGGAAGGGGCTAAGTGGGGATGCCGTGACCATCACTTGTGGCTGCAGTACGGATAAAAACATAGCCAGTTGCTGGTAGTGGTAATTGACATCTAGCCAAAGAGGAGCAGGGCACCCATCATCTCGGCAGGTGTTCTGCTGATCCTAGTGCAATTAAGTGGGGAGGTTGTGCATCCCCACTTAATCCCTTCTAACAACACTACCTGACTGGCAAACTGAGAGAAAGGCATAGAGTAAGCCTCCCGCTCAGCGGCAGTTCTGACACTGGACCGCTCAGGAGCAGAAGCTCTGTGCTTCAATGAGAACCCCCATTCTTGCCATTATGATGGAATTCCCTGCTCCTTTACAGTAAGAAGAGATGTGCTATGCGCTGCTATTGTCCAGAGGAAGTAAATAGTGGTGCTATTACTATATTGTAATACAATATGTGGGCTGGGAACTCTATGCATGACCCATGGTGTATAAAAACCAACAAAACAGATTTACATTATTTCCTATGGAAATCTTGGCTTCATTCTCTGGATCTCAAACTGCTTGTTTCTGGAACGGTCTTTCAGAATTGGATTGTATTCGAGAACAAAAGTATGGGTGTAATAGTAAGGACACCTGTAGGGTGCTTGTCCTTTTCTTACCGATTCAGTCTGGTTCTTTATCATTACGAGATTAGCGTTCATTAGGTTGCATTTGTCTTGGGCCTCATCCCACGCTGATGTTTTCTCAGAGAGGTAGTAACATGAGCATTCACCTGTATACCAGCCGGCAGAGCACACGGGGCAGATAGTTTCTATATAAAGCAATATACAGCAGTTAGTAACTATGGGGAATATTACAGAATTTTTATGTTGATAATGTTCTTATAGCTCTTATAGCATCTCCAGTAAAACATACACATCCAGGTTTTCCTTATCAACAGAAACACAACACATAACACAAATCGATTATCGTACATACTTGGCCGATTACGGACCCTTTCGGGTGATAATCACTTGGTATATATTGCTTGTTGAAAGGCCACGATCAGCCAATATGCACGATGTTGGCTGATCATGATCTTTCAACGTGCTGAAACAAAACGATCCGTGCAAGCAAGCTTTGACCTCCCTAAATTACTGTATACTTGCAGAGATACGAGTTACTGTTTGAAGATTTCCCCATTTAAAGGGAACCTGTCACCCGGCATTCCGACGCTGAGCCCGCCCGACCCCCCGGTGCAGCCTCGGATACTTACCCTTTGCTGCAAGTCCCGCTCCTGGACCCGGTCCCGGGACTGAGATATCGCTGTCGGCAGCCATGCGCACGTGCTCCAGAGATAAGTCCGATGCCCATAGAGAGTAACAGCTCCAGTCATTAGCATACAGCGAGCGCTCACCTTCCGGCGCCGATATTTTTTTTACGATTTTTTTACTGTCTATATTTTAAAATTATCCTAACATTTAGCAATTCCCATTTTGGACACTATGCGTGATGTGAGTTAATGCTCTGGTCATGTCCCTATGAAACTTCAAGACTGCTTTAGGTTACAAACACACTTGGTCTCGCTGCAGATCCCGGCCCTATACTTTCATTAGCAGAGAAACTTGCAGCAGGGATGTACATCTCTGCTGCGATTTTGTCTGCAGCCCTCCCCATTAACCCCCTAGCCGCCGGACATTATACATTACCGGGTCCCCGTTCCTGCTTGCTTCGGGGCTCCCGGTGTCTTCACGGCCCGCCCGGCCAATCAGTGCACTGCGGCAGGGCAGCGCACTGATTGGCCGGGCAGAACGTGCCGGGAGCCGCCGAAGCAAGCAGGAGCGGGGACCTGGTAATGTATATCCTGCCTGCCCCCCTGCAGCCCCGATCGCCCCCGGCCGCATGATCGCCCCCCGCACCCCCCGGCCGCACAATCGCCCCCCACACCCCCTGGCCACACGATCGCCCCCCGCAGCCCCCGGCCGCACGATCGCCCCCCGCAGCCCCAGCGCCCGGGGGGTGCGGGGGCGATCATGCGGCCGGGGGGTCCGGGGGGCGATCGTGCGGCCGGGGGGTGCGGGAGGCGATCATGCGGCCAGGGGTGATCGGGGCTGCAGGGGGGCGGGCAGGATATACATTACCAGGTCCCCGCTCCTGCTTGCTTCGGCGGCTCCCGGCACGTTCCTGCCCTGGCGCAGCGCACTGATTGGCTGGGTGGGCCGCGAAGACACCGGGAGCCCCGAAGCAAGCAGGAACGGGGACCCGGTAATATATAATGTCCGGCGGCTAGGGGGTTAATGGGGAGGGCTGCAGACAAAATCGCAGCAGGGATGTACATCCCTGCTGCGAGTTTCTCTGCTAATGAAAGTATAGGGCCGGGATCTGCAGCGAGTCTCGCTGTAAAAACGCAGCAAGGAGACTCGCTGCAGACCCGCCAAGTGTGTTTGTAACCTTAAAAAGATTATTTTTAGGCAATTGCAGATTCATAGAACTAGAATAAGACTATGTCTCATCTCATTGTCTACATATCCATAGTTTTATTGGCTCATATCCCATTTCACAAACAAATGAAATAAAGTGACCCGAAAGTCTGATCCTTAGACATTATACATCCTTAGGCATATACAGGCTCAGTGTTGGACACTTGGAGGCGGGGCATGGTCACATGCTCCTCCATGTCGGCCATCTTATGGACAGAATCACCACAGAGCAGGGCAGCACAGCCTGGAGAAGGGAAGTGTGATTTTAGCTCTATGAGGTACACAGGAAGCTGCTCTCAGTATATACAGTGAGTACACTTACTAATACAGTGCACTGAACAATATTACTATAAAGTAGCCAACCCCTTTAACCTCTGAGGCAGTGTCACCTCAGGAAGAGAGAGAGTTGCTTCCACTCGGCCTGTGACAGGATATTTATTTATTCAGTGATTCTCCCCCCTCCTTCCAGTCTGCTACAATTTCTATCTATAGTGCTTTGCAAACATATAAGCTACAATTCAGGACGTTTTGTGTAAATCAGCCAATACATTGACATACTATACAAGAGTGCAAGGTGAAATCTACTATGAAAACTTACGTCTACTCTTTAGGTCACTGAGTTCATTCTCGAGGAGCACAATTTCTTAGAACAAAGGAGAAAAACCTCAATTACTCATTACACAGAACAAACAATTATATATCATCCTGCAAGTGTTAAACATACAGAAGTCAGTTCAGTGAAGTTACATAACTTTATTGTGTTGATCCAGAAAAAAGACAAAAAAATCCTTATGAGGCAGATGCTTCATATCATGGGGGAAATGTATGAGGCTGTGAGGTAATGATTTCTGGAGTGTAATAATATTACAGGTTATAGTTAGTAGAGTCTGAAGAAGGATCATTTAACCAAGGATTTATTCTGATGACAGATTTGGAGTCACAAAGGAATTTTCCAAACAAGATACTGCATATAAGAAACAGCGGACCGGCACCAATCCACAGCACCGATGGTAATAAAGGGCACAACAGCAGCTGAATGTCTGTATAACTAAGTGCTCTCCCATGAATATGCAATAGCAGCAATAATGTGAAATTCCAGGGAAAAGAGAAAAGGAGGCACTCACCGTTTATAAGTCTTCTTTATTCGTATATCTTCTAAAAAGGAGGACGCCGTGCAGCAACTGACAGTGTAACAGCCGATTCCCGCGCGCATGTGCGCTTCCTTAGACACCTGAGGAAGCACTCATGCGCGCGGAAAACGGCTGTTACACTGTGAGTGCCTCCTTTTTTCTTTCCCCTGGTATTTCACAAGGGAATTTTCTTTGCCTTTAAAAGATTATCAAGCGATAAAAAAGGCATGGCCACTTTCTCCCAGAGACTACACGACTCTTGTCTCCAGGTCAGGCGCGGTTTGCAATTATGCTCCATTCACTTCAATGGAACTGAGTAGCAAAACCTGCACCCAAACTGGAGACAAGAGTGGTGCTGTCTCTAGAAGAAAGCGGCCATGGTTTTATAACATTGGATAACCCCTTAAATTGTGTCTTCTTTCTCGTGGGGTCTTTCCTCTGGATCAACACCGCAGGGTAATAGACTGAACTGGATGGTTGGAACACAAACTATGTTAATATGAAATACTTACCTTGATCCTTCAGCTGTAACACCTCCTTACTCATTTCTGAATCTATGGAGGAAATAGCCGATATGAGAGAAGACAATTACAGCTTATTCTTAGGAAGTGATGTTTATCACTGATAACAATATCCGTCCATTTAACTCTTTAGGACAAAAGTTTTTATGTCACTTCCTTATGTACCTGGTTAAAGTGAACCATTTGGCGAAGATCTCTGTTGGTGGAGGCTTCTGGGTATCTGACATGAAGGTTAAATGATTCCTACATAAGCATTTATCTGTGAGTAATGTTTAGTATTCACATGTATGGGAATAAGCTGCTACAGGAGATTTAGCCCAGGGATAAGAGTGGTGGTATACATTAAGATAATCCTGTCTATGTGCTCTATATCCTGTATATAGACATCATATAGTCAGTCTCCCTACTTGGGATACCCCAAAGGAACTGTCCAGAGCAGGAGAGGTTTTCTATGGAGATTTGCTACTGCTCTGGACAGTTCCTGACATGGACAGAGGTGGCAGCAGAGAGCATTGTGACTGAAACAAATCCTGCAGGACATGATAAGTGTTAAAAGGATTTAGATTTTTTAGTAGAAGTAATTTACAAATCTGTATAACTTTTTATATAATTTCATTTGTCTCCAAAGTACCCCTTTAAAACTACCCTTTAAAGGGAACCATTCCCCCCGTGGCCCCAGGCAGAAACTGACATACAGTGACATAAAGGTCAATATACTTACCACATCGCTCCCGGTCCCGTCCCGGATCCCGTTGTTGACACAGAGAAATTGCTGATTCTTCTTCTCGCGCTCATTATGTTAATGAGCGCCGCCGTCCCCGAAGTCCAGCCTTCTCCCCACCTCCGACACTTGATTGACGCCGGGTATTCTTCCTCCTCATCTTCTTTCTTGTCGCCGGATCCCGCGCAGGCGCTGTGACGGTCGTTTTCGGCGCATGCGCAGTTCACAATTGTAGCCGCTCCGCAGCCTCACTGTTTACTGCGCGTGCGCCGATTGTCTCAAGCACGTATCCTGTTTACCGCGCAGGCGCAGAAGAGGTGATGAGACCATCGCAACGGCGCCTGCACGGGAATTCGTCAGAAGACTGAAGACTGAAGACGTCAATCAAGTTCCAGGAGGCGTGGATGGGCGGCGACGAGAAGAGGACCTCATGAATAAGTTGGACTCGTCCGTCGTTTCCTATGGATGTTGGACTCATCTCGGCTCATTACCATAATGGGCGCGAGAAGAAGAATCAGCGATTTCTCCGTATCAACAACGGGATCCGGGACGGGACCAGGAGCGATGTGGTAAGTATATTGACCTTTATGGCACTGTATGTCAGTTTCTGCCGGGGGCCACGGGGTGAATGGTTCCCTTTAATAATAGAACTATGTAACCAATACTCACCGTATTTGATCATGATACCTGTGGTGACAATCAGGGTGAGAACTAATATAATAAGAAAGATCATGGCTGCTAGAATTACCCGAGTTTTTGTGATTTTGCTGGTTGTCTGTTCTGAAATAAACAAGAACATTGTCACACTAGTAACTGATGACCTAGAATAAGGGCCAGTTCACACTGAGCAAATTCAGCCGAATTCAGTGGAATTCCCTCTGCCTTAGTATCAAACAGTGTGTCTACTGGAAGGCCCACGTGCCTCTGGTCTTTAAGCGGAAAGCTGCGGAGAGCCATGGGGCACAAGCCCTCCCATAGACACACTGTTTGACACTGAGGCAGAGGGGATTCCACGGCCGAATTTGTTCAGTGTGAACATACCCTAATACAAGATTCCTGCTTCTTAATGTGGCTGTGTGGGACCTTATATATGATTACAAGTTGTGGCTTTTATGTAAACCCTTTTGGGGCACATATATTACCGTATTTTTCGCTTTATAAGACGCACTTTTTAGCCAGAAAATATCTTGCTAAAAAGTTCCTGCATCTTATATTCAGGAGACAGGGCAGCCTGTCAGACCACCTTGACTCCTTCCCTGATGGTCCGGAAGACTGCATCAGCTGTGCAGTCCTCTCCCTTCTCCTGTCGGTACTGAGATCAGTGCCCGGCAGGAGAGAAATCGGGAGGGGATATGCACGGCAACCTGCTGAAGGACCTTCGGAAGTAATTAGTCACATGACTGTGACATCAGCAAAGGTCCTTCAGCTCACATTCCCGCAGGTCCTACACTAAATCGTTGTGTCTAAGTACAGAGCAGCAGAGCTGAGTGTGTAGCTGAGCTGAGTGTATGGTGTAGCAGAGCTGAGTGTGTAGCTGAGCTGAGAGTGTATGGTGTAGCAGAACTGAGTGTGTAGCTGAGCTGAGAGTGTATGGTGTAGCAGAGCTGAGTGTGTAGCTGAGCTGAGAGTGTATGGTGTAGCAGAGCTGAGTGTGTTGTGCATGCAGCAGCTGTGTATGTGTAGATACAATACACTTTCATTTAAATAAACTTTGACCTCTTCACTGCATTATCCCCTTCATGACCTTAGACCACCAGGGAAGTTTAATTAGTTTAATTAGCATAAAATATTTTTTTCCTGTTTTCAGTGGTCCAAATTAGGGGTGCGTCTTATAGACAGGTGCGTCTTATAAAGTGAAAAATACGCTATATTGAATACCTTAAAAAAAGCCCCCCCCCCCCAACATATGTGACAATTAGAGTATCAGTACCCTCTCAGATTGACAAGTGGGGGAGACATCATGAACAAAAGTCCATGGTACCCCACTTCCCGGGGCCATCTAAATCCATACCGGAGAAGGATCAGTAACCAAGGATTTTCCTCCTCAAAGGGGGAGCACTCTGCTGATCAACTATTTATAGTCTATCCTGTGAATAGTTTTATCCTGAAAAACCTCTATAAAGTTACTTGGAATTTCACAACTGTCTTTGCTTTCCGGATACTCAGGTCATATTCACAATTAGCATTAATAGACTTTACTCAACGTCGTCGTTGCTGCCTCATCCTTCACCGCAGGTTTGACCAATTGTGGTTTTTTGTTTAGTTCATTCATATTCACATACAAATCCTCCTTGGCGCTGGAGTCTGAAAATGAAAGAAAATATAAGAAAAGTATAAAAATTTCCCTGACAAAGTCACACAATAGTGAAAATTTTGGTCACAGGTAGAGAGTAAGAGAAACAGCTCGCTGATCTCAGGGAGACCAGCCAAACGACAACACTGCCGGCTGCTAGTGAAGGCGCTCAATGCAGTGAAATCCTAGGTGCATTGCCCCCTGGGAAACATAAATATACAAAAGAAGAGCCCGTGGAGCCTCATTGAGCAGTCTCGAAACACAGGACTAGCCAGATATCCCCCCGGGAAGCTGTATGTGGATGGATACCTGGCCTCTTAATACCCAGCAGATGGAAATTGCTTTGCTGAACTTTCTGTGGAACTGGAAATAGAATTTTTTGATTCAGGTTATTTGAGGAAGCTACATTGGGAAGGAACCCTGGCATGATATGTAGGTGAACCACATCAGGCAAGAACCTTAAGTATGGTTCTTTCCAAGACAAGGCTTGGAGCCACACAGTAGGAAGCATGTCCCACTATCTATCGACAGCAGGGCCGGCTCCAGCTTTTTGTGGGCCCTTGGGCGACAGAGCCTCGGCGGGCCCCTTTGAGGAGCAAATCATGGAGAGACAGGCGAGGAAAGATTTGCAGCAGAAGAAACATGCGGCTGCTGCATATCTTTCTCCTCCTGTATCTCCTGATCTCTGCAGTAGTCAGGACTCTGGAGGAGTCAGACCCAGTCACAGGATTATATATATATATCATGCTGGTGCTGCTAGTTCTCTAGTATACAGCTCCTTCTGTGTGTGTGTGTGTGTGTGTGTGTATATACATACACACACACAGAGCAGGAGCTGTATACTAGAGAACTAGCAGCACCAGCATTATATATATATATTTATTTATAATATGAACATGGTGAGACCTCTAGTTCTCCTATATACAGGCCCTGCAGTGATATACAGTGTGTGTGTGTGTGTGTGTGTGTGTATATATATATATATATACACACACTGTATATCACTGCAGGGCCTGTATATAGGAGAACTAGAGGTCTCACCATGTTCATATGATAGATAGGAGATAGGGAAATAGATAGATAGACAGATAGATAGATAGATAGATAGTTGTTTTGTGTATAGAGGTCCTGCTGTAATATATATATATATATATATATATATATATATATATCTCCTGCTGTAATAGATATAGATATATTACAGCAGGACCTTTATACACAAAACAAGTAGAAGAACCAGCACATACAGGACACTTAGTTTGCAGAGCCTACCTGCTGCCCTCTGTCAGGTCATGTGTCCGATCACATGACTCGTGACATCATCAAAGGTCCTTCAGACTCAAAGGTCCTCTTTCCTACTCGGCTGTAGGGAAGATTTGTGATGGAAGACAGGTGCTCGGGGGCCCCAGTATGGATCGGCGGGCCCCTAACTGTCACATGCGGCCTCTAGGGGCCCAGTCCCCTTTGTTACTACACTTTTTTTTCTTTTTTACTAACAAAAAAAATGTAGTAACAAACGGGAGTGGGCCCCTAGAGGAGCTGGGGGCCCCGGCATTTGCCCTACTTAGCCGGGTGCTGACGCCGGCCCTGATCGACAGTTTAAGGTTATGTTCACACAATGCTTTTTAAAGGTGAAAATACAGCCGTATTTTGATAATTCCAACCATTACTATTGATCATGCTCTTTATTTACATATGCAATGATCAAAAAACATGTGAACATACCCTTACTTATCTTATACAGAAATCATTTGTGCAAATGTCACCCATGTACAAACACAACACCTGCATATACAGTACATTACACAAGTTTATATATATATAGCTACATGTGTATTACGTCTTAATTTATCCATATAAATACCCCCGTTAAGGTTGAAAAAGGTAAGTGACGGCCAGAAAATAATACTACGTGTGAACATCTAAAAATAACGGCCGCAACATTAATTTGACGTTGCGGCAAACAGCAGCCGTTACTCTATACATTGTGTGAATAGACGGACGTTGTTTGCATTGACTTCAATGGGAGATCATTGAAACTGAAAAAAACAGCCGTTACTTTAAAACTGTTCAGCGACCATTATTTTAGCTAAAAAGACAGTGTATGAACATAGCCTTAAGTAGTTGTACACATTACAGACACATATAGATGTCACAAACGCTATACATAGATAGATATTTTAGATATATATAATTATAAATGACAAACATATACAGTAGCTTCACACATTACACATACCCTTTCCTGTAGAACTATTGACACCCAGCAGTGTAGAGGATCTTTCCAGATTTCTTCTCTTTTTCATCTGACTCAGCAGAGCGGCTGTATGGACCAGGTTATATGAGCGTATCTAGAATTTGTGGCTTCTGTAACAATGGAAGCATATGGAAATGATTACATTAGTCAGTCCCTATACCAGTTAGCTATATCTAGTAATATGATCCCAGAAGCCCTCTGTTTGAATAGAGAACGAAAAAGCATATAGTAAAAAGACGGCACAAGCTGAAGAAAAGAAAAGATACTGTAACTACTCCCTACCCACCATCACAGTCATGAGATTAAAGGCTGGTCATTCCTCTCTGATAAAAAACAAGACCAGTAAGGCCCCGTTCCCACTGAGCAAAAGTAGCGGAATTCTGTGATGGAATTGTCCGCCGCGGAATGCCGTTAGCCTCCCGCTCATAATGGGAGTCTATGGGAGGCACTCGCTCCTGCTCTGTATGCGCTGAAGAATGAACATGTTCATTCTTCAGCGCGTACAGAGCAGGAGCGCGCGCCTCCCATAGACTCCCATTATGAGCGGGAGGCTAACGGCATTCCGCGGCGGACAATTCCGTTGCGGAATTTCGGTACTTTTGCTCAGTGGGAACGGGGCCTAAGGGTGGGTTAACACTGAGGAATTCTTGAGGAATTGAAGCCGAAAGTTTTCTGCTTGAAATTCCTCGCCTATTCAGCTCTGGCAGAATAGGAGCAGAATTTGAGCGGAATTGAACCGGAATTCAAGCAGAATTTCAAGCAGAATTCCTGTAGCGGAATCCGCCCATAGAATTGACATGTCAATTCTTCAGGCGGAAAATGGATCCGCAGTGGAATTTTTAGCGCAGAAAATCCGCTGTGTGAACAAATAAGCAGAAAGCCTGAAAATCCGCAAGAACCCACCCTAATGCAGCAAATTAGTACGAAAAGTAGATCCCAAAGTTTATAATTTCATTTTATGACACATTATAATACTTCTTCAACCCCAGTCATAATTCAATCTACCATAAAATGTATGAAAATGTTATTTATGGGGTGAAATTGGTGTTCCTATGTTTATGTAAAGCACTTTACGGTAAAACTGATGTTATCCCTATTGTATACGTCAGTCCCAACACAATGATATGCTTATTTACATAGCTTTTTTGATGTTTTACAATTTTTTCCCCGCAATTAATTAAGATTAAAATTGCCATATTGTTACTCATAGACAATTTACTAATTTCAGTTCACTTTTTATCACAATTTATTGCCTCCATGATAACACAATTCTGTAGTAGCACTTTATATTTTGCACCTTATTGCACTTTATGTAATGATTGGTATTTGGAGATTTTTTATAGTGTCACTGTTGTTATAACTTTCAAAATAGAAATAAACAGTAGATGTGATACACATTCATTATTTTTTTTTTTTTTTTTTTTTTTTAGTTATCGTGGAAAACACGGCACTTCCTGTTTTCTGACTTTTTTTTTTTCTCAAAGAGTTAGAAAACAGGAAGTCCTGTATCCCAGGCCATCTGAGCGCTCACAGAGAGAAGGCAGTCATGTGACTGATGGACACAGTGAGCTGTGACTCTCTGTACTGGCCGGAATTATTGTGTTTAGTCTGTTTTCTTCAACCAGCAAATCTGCCTTCAGGAGACTGGACCTGGATTTCTGGTAAGTACAGCTTTGTTTTACAGCATGATAACAACAACAAAAAATAATGAATGTATATTGCAAACTTGCTTTATTTCACATGTACTGTTGAGTTAGATTTTAAAAGTTATAACAACAGGGACACTTTAACCCAGTCCACCTTTTCCCTAGTAAGTTAGTATACAGAACAATATCTCTTGGTACATAAGTTCCACCATCCTTTTCATCCCCAGCCTCTGGATATGTATACATCTAGGGATGTAACAAGTGTCCATCCTTCTCAGCGCATACGGCTGGACAAGCATTTGTGGCAGCTTTGCTTCGGGGTATGAGTGTTCCATCTCGCAGCTGTAGAGGGTTGGGTGTGATACCCGCACTATCCAGATGGATGCCTGGATAACGCCGCCTGAAGAAGGATATTGAAACATGTGTTGGGGTTCAGGATACAGTTACATAATGGGTAAGGTGCAATAAGACTGTTTTATGGTTACAAATATGCCATTGATGTTTACAGTGTGATATGATATACTAACACTCTGATACCAATTAATCAGATGGCAGCCATGAATGTTGTTGGTTGCCTATGGATGTTAACATGGATCATTAGAATTTAGTATATTCATAGTAGAGTCATATTACTTCCATGGTTTGATCAGTACATGCATTCAGCAGTGACATTGAATTACGTTATTTGCATGTATAATAAAACGTCGGTACTGCTAACTTCTGAACACCCAGCTTGTAGCCTGTTTTGCATAGTTAGCTGGAATTCACTTTTTATATGTATAAATTTTAATTTTAAATTCTAACCCTAACCCTAACATCTGAACAAAATTTACATATATTTTACATGGTTACGGTGTATATGTTTGAAATGGATCTCCATACAGGGAAGTTGATATGGACAAAATATGTAATAAGCACTAGCATGTATTTGAGATTAAATGTATGTCCATTGGGACTGTTGTACAGTACCGGGTCCAACATGACTTCAGAGCATGGTTTTAGTGGATGTGAATGGCCACAATATGTAAGAGTCTATAAACGAATATAAAGAAATAATTAATAAAAAAGCATTTTTGGAGAAGTACCTAAGTAGAGGGTTGATACTGAGGGGTCTCAGAGTCCAAGTATATTCCTCTTATCAAATTAAGGATGAGAGTTTAAAAAAATAGATAAGAGAATTTGTCTAATACATGCTCCCGAGGATTCGTTTAACTGCAAGAGCCACGATTGATCGCTGGCTCTGAAATCTATGTTGGACCCGGTACTAGTGGCTGTGAAAAACACAGAAAAATGAGTATATACAACAGTCCCAAAGGACAAACACCAAACCATGCTAGTGCTTTCCACATATTTTGTCCATATCAACTTCTCTGTGTGGGTTGAGATCAATTTCACCTACAAATAGGACCATAGCCATGTAAAATATATGTAAATTTTGTTTTTTATTATTATTAAAATTCATATATATAAAAAGTGAATTCCAGCTAACTATGCAAAACAGGCTACAAGCTGGGTGTTAGTACTGATGTTATTATATATGCAAATAATGTAATTCAATGTCACTGCTGAATGCATGTGCTGATCAAAGAAGGGAAATTATATGACTCAATAAACACTAATAATCCATGTAAACTTTCGTAGGAAACCAACAGCAGTCATTGCTGCCATCTGATTAAGTGTCGCAGTGTTAATATATTATTAGAGATTAGAGCAAACTTTTAAAAAGTTCTGTTTGTTCGGTTCGTCGAACTCTACCGCAATGTTTGAAGTTTGCCCTCTGCTCAATTTGTCTCAGGACAGCAGTGGACATTGGTGGATCAGCGGTGTAAAATTAGGTTTCATCCCTGGTCAGCACTGGACATTGTTGGATCATCATCTGCAGTGGGTCCCTACCGTCAGTAATAGCCAGGGACTCGCCACAACTGTCAGCACCAGAGCCGTGCTCCAGTGCTGACCGTTAACACTATAGATACTGCAGTCGGCACGACCGCAGCATCTATAGGGCTCCAGACAGAGAATTCTCCCTCTACAAAGGGAGTTTTCTCTGTCTGGTAGCCATAGGGGCTCTTCGATGTGATCACAGAGCCCCGATGGTAGCCATGGTAAATGGAAGTGTGGTGTCCCACCATGTGTGTTGCTATTAGTTACACCCTTTGCAAAACTCTGTACTTAAAAGTTTGTGTTAATGTAGCAGTACCAAAGTCTTACAAGTCGTTGTTACAAGTATTTATGTCCAGATATTGCACAGCTGTAGGAGCTAAAGGGTTATTGTTTTTTTATGTACCACATGGATCTGATACATGTGTATCCCTTGTACGTGCCACTAACCCGCCTCCCAACCTGACTGACAATCTAGGACTAACTCTCTACCCCCTTATTGCTTTCTTAGACCCAAATGCATACTAAGTTATTAGCATATACTTAAAAGTGTGTCTTTTTACAGCCTTACCTGACGAACTGTCTGGAACAAGCCAACTCACACTACCCAAATGGAGGTTCATTCCCATTTTTACTATGCCATGCTATTGATATCTTGTAGCAGATTTATTTCTAAGTAATTTTACCATGCATTAATACTGTAAAGTATCTGTTACTACATACATTTCTGTATATTATTGTATAATACTGTATATAGCTGTTGGACTATTCATTTCACTATATCTCACTGTTTGTACTTCTTGTCACAGACTCCTTGACAAAGGTGCATGTGGCACCGAAATGTCGGGTTCTTTGATGGTCTGTTGAACTGTTTTCTGCACAATAAATACACTAAAAGCATCTGCGAAAAATCGTGTGAAAACTCATTTCCTTTGAATTACTCATACGGGTGGCTAATAGACTTATACTATGGATTAATTCCACCCGCCGAGTACTCTAAGAGCGCGACCCGTCACCCCATTACTATATGGAGCTAGAGAGGGACAGACTGTGCACCAGGGAGAGAAAGCTTTTAGGAGAAGGACCCCCAAAAGCCCTTGTTAGGGCTAAAAGTATAAAAACCATATATTTAGAAGCTCTTTTAAGACAGGCAGTGTGTTCAGACATCTACTGATGATTGCAGGATAATACCTGTTATCTTGCTACTACTGATTTGCGCAGTCTGCGTCCTGTAAAGGAGTTGAACAGCTCTTTCATTTTATTTTTGTAAAAAACAATTATATATCTGGTCTATGGCTGTATACTGTGAGTGTGGGATACTGCCGGTTTTCGTTATTACGTATTTCACACTGCACCTGATACAAATGCAAGTGCGTACCGCTAGCCTGAAACGTACGCTTCTACTTTACTTTAAATAGTAATTTGTTTGTGAATGTTCTGCGAACACAAACCGATCAGAAACATTTTTTTTTTTTTGTTCGTGTTCGGGATCGGAAGTATTTTTCTCCCATAGACTATAATGGGATTCGATATTCGTTCGTATATACGATTATCGGGAGCTATTCGAATTGAATTTCGAGTTATCGAATATTTCACTATTTGCTCATCTCTAGTAGGGAAAAGATATCTTAGCAGACACTGGACTTTTCTTCAGCTTGTGCTGTCTTTTCACTCTATGCTGTTTTGTTCTCTATTGCAGCAGAGGGTTACATTCTTTTGGAATCATATTACTAGATAGAGGCTAAATGGTATAGGGACTTACTAATGTAATCATTTCCATATGCTTCCATTGTTACAGAAGACACAAATTCTAGTGACACTCATATAACTCGGTCCATACAGCAGCTCTGTTGAAAGACTTGTCATTACACTTCTGGGTGTCGCTATCTGTACAGGAAAGGGTATGTGTAATGTGTGAAGCTATATGCTAATAATATATATATATATATATATATATATATA